>NC_087212.1:54275142-54292642 GCF_015104395.2 Macrobrachium nipponense | reverse complement strand
TAATATATTGTGTGTGTGTGTGTGTGTGTGTGTGTATAAAGCAGTTATTGCTGAGGGGGCTTCCTACAAGGGGCGTTCATACACACACACACATGTATATGTATATATATATATGTATATATATATATATATACATTTGTGTGTGTGTGTGTAATTGTGTGAAAGAAAATTTATGAACAGGTTTACATAATGAATGGAGAGCCTTGTGTTAGGGAGAATAAGCCTCTGTAGGGTCATTTGAAGCCTCCCGCATAACGCTTCCGGTTGCCTCTTGGGATCCTAATAAACCAGCTATGTTTCTAACAAAGTTCACCGGAGTGACGAAGCCCCGTTTCCTCTCTCTCTCTCTCTCTCTCTCTCTCTCTCTCTCTCTCTCTCTCTCTCTCTCTCTCTGATGCCGTTTCATATTCACAGGCGAACTGCGGTAGCTTTCTAGAAATTTTTGTTTCGGTCGTGGCTGTGAGTTATAACAAGGGTGACATTCCCAGCAATTTACTCTGTGTAACTTGCAATTAACAGGAGGTACCTGCTCAGTTTGTCTGGTAATACTGAAATGATACAACGTCATAATATTTGATATGTACTTTGTAATTCTCTTTGGTATTTCTTGGGTTAATACAGGATGCTTAGTAAGACTGAGGGGATCTGATAAGATGTTCAGTACGGATGAAGGTATCTGGCAGGATGTTACGTCATACATGTTATGGTTGGTAAGGCCTGGGTCATGGACATTTTTGTGACGCTGTGCGATATTTGGTATTATTGTTTTCTAACAATGGGGGTATGTGGTTTGCTGTGTAACACCGATGTTGTCTTCCATTAAGTACGATAAATGACATTTTCTTCTTTTTCATGTCATGGGTCCGATTTCTCGCTCTAATTCAGTAGGAGTCTGGTTTGTTGCAAACTGGCATTGTTGTGCAGTATAATGTCTGTGATAAAGGCTATAATCTTCTCAAGACACTATCGTTTTAGACGTTTCGTTATTAACAAATTCTAAAGAAGAAACGAAACCTGTCTAGCAGAGATTTTATTTTGCTAGAGCATTGTTTTGGCTGCATGAATATAATTTTTTTTTTTCTGTCGTAAAGAGTTTTCTTCACATTCAGCTGTGGTGAAACTCGCTCGACGCTTATGATAACACATCTTGAGAATTAGTTGCTGAGGGGCAAATAATCAAGAGAAAGAAGAGTAATTTTGAATATGTTGCTTTGAGCGACATTACTCTGCTTATGACAAACATTCTTTCTACTCATATGAGGAGAATGAGACGTCATGACAATCCAAATAAGGCTGTCACCCCCAACACGGGTTGTGATAAGAAGCAGGTAGAAGAGATTCGTGGGAGAATTACGGAAGGCTGAAAACACCTCCATAGGTTACAGATATATCGACTAAGACTAGTCTTTGCAATTGCCAACCAACAAATGAACTATTTTCACAATGTGTACTAAACTTGCTGTATTAGTATACCTTGAAGCCTTCCAGTAAATCAGCATCATTTTGGTGCTCCATAACCAGAATACCATTTCAGTTTAGGATTTGTTGATACTTAGAGCATACCGTAAACGTGTATCATAGATATGCTGTAACCTGGATACCGTTTCAGTGGGTCGTGAATCTTGCCCAAAACCAGTGCTGGATCTGCTTAATAAAGCCTGCCATAGCGTGAATATCACTTCAGGATGTTATTATGCACATTAGAAACTTGTCGTGTATGTACCCAATTTATTATTTCATAACCTAAATACTGCTTTAGTACGCCGTCATGCTCATTAGAAATATTTCGTAAACTTGTATCACTTGGCAAGCCTGAAGCAAAATGCATAGTCCAAGAGCAGTAGCAACATCAAACATCATTCAGCCTCACTACCGCCCCATTTATCCCTGATGAGCGTCCCTACGCTGAGCACCGATAAAGCTCTTGATTGCAATTTATTTATTTTTTCTTTTGTAATGAAGGAAGAAGTCGAGATGTTCCTTATTGAAAGCCTAAGCACATGAAAATATATCTTGATGGGAAGTGTTGTTTTCCGTTAGGTTCATGTTTTTTTTATTGACGTCCCATTCACTTAATGAGTGTATAGTTACCTGATTTTATGAATATGATTCAATATTAAATTTAATGTTGCTGTCGACAAAGTTTGTGACTGTGACGATTGTAGAACTAGTCCTTTTTTGGTTATCTTCATTAATGTTACTCCATCCTCTTGTACATAAAACGTTCATGATCTAACGGGAAAACTCGTGATAATGGTTTTACGTCATTTCCGTTTACAGCTTATTCGTTTAGATACCAAATTAATGATTTGTAGGATTTGTCAGCGACTATATAAAGTCTATTTCATTTCATCTGTCCACTCATCACGTGGGTTTTAGGTAGATGTGGCATACGCTGAAATCAATATTTCGTATATCGTAGATTTACTTTGATACAGATGCAAACAATTTTCTTCAGTTAAAATTACTCATAGTAGTACGAGTCTTGAAACTGAGAAACACATCCACATAACAGTGGATTGCTTCTCCACTTTCTTAAGCTATACTATATCTGAATGCTTATATACACAAAGAACCTTCACAATTTCGTATGCAGATCATAAAAAAGCCGGTTAAATATCGGTAATGTAATAATTCAAGCTCACGAAAGACGAGCTAGCGTTAAATAGTCTACGCAGATCAAACACAGACGAACAATGGGCTTTCAATAATTGTGTTTCATCTTATTCTAGGTGAATAAAAAGACATCTGGTGTGCGACTACCAATAACATGTATTCTTACAATTTCTGGCAAGTAAATTACATGAGTAGGGAATGTTAGAAATTGCAGGAAATACTGTTGTCTATGGAGCTGTCTGGAACAACGTCTGCGTCATTTTGGACACAGGGAAGTTTCAGTAAGCCCATGGTAATGGTATCACGGTTTTCCTATCAGAATGCTTTGCATAATCATATACCTCTTTTTTTTTTTTTTTTTTTTTTTTTTTTTTTTTTTTTTTTGTCACAAGTCGTTTTAATAGCTCAGAGATTGGACGATGTCAGGAGTATTTTGCCAAATAATTTATCGAGCAAAGGTTCCCGTCATCCTTTGTGTGTTGATGACATATGCTATACTACGGTATGAAATGCTAGCCTAGACAAAATTTTTAAATAGAATTCAATGGAATGACAAAGAATGAATTAATGAAAGGTGTCTATACAAAAGTAAATTTGACTGGTTTAAAATGAAAGTGTGCTTAAAAGAAGGCCAGTAAAATCTCTGGTGAATCAATACATAGTCCTGTTGTTCGCTTGTCAACGCTTCGTATTCAAACGGTCAACATCATTAAAGGTTACTTTTCCAGTTTACGGACGTGGGTATAGGGCAATTTCAATTTTCATGAAACAGTACATGTAATAAATTTTGAGTTAAAGCATGAAAATTGAAAGATCATCTTTCGTTTGTGTTTATTATAAACATTCTAATATATTATTGAAGAAATAGTTTCAGTATTCAACACATGAAACCAACAATATTGGAAACATCGTTTTTCAGCCAGTCACTTCTTCACCCGTGAGTGGACAGATGAATTGAAATTGACCTTAGTGCTGCTGAGATTTATGCGTTTATTTTTATCTATTTCCAAGAATGCTTTATCTATTTCCATGTATGTTTTCCATAGATTTTCAGGAAACTTTAAAATGACCTGCTATAAGACGGTTCTTATAATGAATGAATATTGTTTTAAATTGCGTCTTACTCCCTTTGAACCATAGCATGCTCAACCCGGGCAAACGATGTTGTCATGTTTTCGTCAAGACCTTTGTTGTTTTAACGCCAGATAATTAACTGTCAAATGAATCAATACGCAATGTAATGGCGGATGCCAACTGTATTATCAGTTATCTTGGTAAAAGTTATCTATAAAAATTTCTCTTCCAAGACCTTTCAAACGTCAAGTAAACGTTGGAAATCATAATTCGTTATAAACCCCTATCCTTATCAAACGATGCCATACTCGCCCAGTGTCATTAGGTAATACGCGATAAGCTATGTATTGCAAACATTAATGTGATTTACGGAACATATTATTTATAACAGTTAAAGGGAGAACTTGAAATGCTCTCAAATATTGTTGTTTACGGGTATCGCACGAACTTGTACCCGCAGCTTTTCCTTTGTTACCTAATGTGATGATGTGTTCCCTAACAAGACGTCACGTGCCCCAGACACTGCTAATTAAGATTCAAGATGTGAGTATTACGAGGTGCCATTGCCATTTACCCCAAGTGTTACTAAACATGATTTCAGGTACCCAAGTATCATCAAATACGATAATTTTACGTATAATTCTGTATCTCATAGAATAATTCTCTTATTGTTGCCACCATCATTATTATTATCACCATTTATTTTTGTAGATCCTTCTGTCGCCCACATTCGAGCCATGCCTAGGCATGCTTTTTATTTTACACGTCTGTAATAGCTTGTAACGTTCTTAATGACAGGCTCTTGTAACTAAAGGTACGTGTTCCCTCCTAACACCCCTCTCTCTCTCTCTCTCTCTCTCTCTCTCTCTCTCTCTCTCTCTCTCTCTCTCTCTTGGGATTCGTGAATCATCTCAGGAGAGCAATGGCTTAGTGGCAGCCGAAGTGCGCTTGTTCTGTCAGAGAGAAAGCTGGTACAAAAGAGTTGAAAGTAGCCATTATACCGTTAGGAGAGAGGCATCGTGTGATCTTGTCTTTTTCCCGCCATAGCGACACTTCCTTCTTATTATAATACCTGCACATACGTGCGCATTGTGCTTCCTCACGATGATGAATAATTGTAAATATCACTTGCACCACTGATGTAAAATTTCAAGAGAACACTTCTCTAACATCCCATAACTTTTCTTATCTTCCTGGGAGGGTGCTGGAGGAAATACAAGAATATTGTTGCTATACTGCTTCATGTGTATGTAACTCATGACCTGAGGATAATCAGGAAGTAATGACTTAAAATACTGTCGGCATAAGATTTAATAAATGAAGCAGCTTGGCATCTCACGTCTTGGGAATAAGAAAGGGTAAAGAACACACTTGTGGTTTGAAATGTTTTTGTCATTATTCTATTCATAATTAATAGGCCTTATTTTACTTTCTTCCTTAAATATACTCTAGATAAAAATGAGAATATCGGCGTAAATAAATGCATTCTGGGAATTTAGAATGCAAATATGGAATTCATGCTCTAACCTCAGAAGACATGCTCTCCAGGGCCCTTCGAGAAATAGGTCAAAGAGTCCACAAGATTTAGGTCAACGAACTGAGACGTGAAATGCTTTAAGAGATTAGGCTACGTCTTAGGATTTGATGAGTTTAGCTCCAAAGAGCGCTCTGCTATATCACGGGCAGACTGAAGTCTGGATGAGAATTCTACCCGGGTGAGGATGTGGCTAATTTATATTTGTTCCCTTGTGTTTTGTTATGGTCTTTCAGTGTTTATTTCATATAGGTTTTTCCACTTGCCAATTTCTATTTTTCCTTCTTTTTCCCTTTTGAAGGATTTCCAGGCAGAAGTTGAATCCGTTTATACCTCCGAATAGACTCCATTAAAAGCCCCGCAATATGATTTGCAATATGCAGCGGCAATATTGAGAGAGAGAGAGAGAGAGAGAGAGAGAGAGAGAGAGAGAGAGAGAGAGAGAGAGAGAGAGAGAGAGAGAGAATGATTTGCTGTTGTTGATAGTCTTCTTTTTTTTTTCCTCTCTGTCAGAGCCAGAGTATTCTGCACTATTGGCGCAAATCGTTCGGTCTTTGATATTCAATTTTGGGAGTCAACGTATTGCAAAGAGGGACGAATACGTAGACGTATTCGTCAGTCTATCACGCAATAAACATTTTCCCCGTCAGATCAATCGTTGTCGGAGCTGAAACTTGATATATTTATTATTAAGGGACCAGAAGAACATATTTCTTTATTGCGTACGTTGTAATGATTTTTTTTTTTTTCACAATTTCCTTCGGCATTTTCTTTATTTGTTTTCTTTAACTGTTTTATCCTTCAGTTAATGTATCCTTAGAGGGTTTGTGAAGGGCATTTCAATATTATTATCTAAAATTAAATGGAAAAGATGATTCACAAAAGGCCATATTTAAAAGTACTGTTATATTACTAAGTAGTACGGTTTTGAATTACAGTTAGAGAGAGAGAGAGAGAGAGAGAGAGAGAGAGAGAGAGAGAGAGAGAGAGAGAGAGAGAGAGAGAGTTTTAGGATACTGATACACCTTATAATGTTTTCTTTTTCGTCAGGCCTGTACATAAATACATATTTAATATTTATTAGAGGGAAATATTTCACCAATTACTGATGAGGACTTGGAGTATTCCCAGAGTGGAATTATTATTATTATTATTATTATTATTATTATTATTTTTTTATTTTTTTTTTTTTTTTTTTATTTTTTTTTTTTTTTTTTTTTTTTTTTTTTTTTTTTTTTGCTCTATCACAGTCCTCTAATTCGACTGGGTGGTATTTATAGTGTGGGGTTCCGGGTTGCATCCTGCCTCCTTAGGAGTCCATCACTTTTCTTACTATGTGTGCCGTTTCTAGGATCACACACTTCTGCATGAGACCTGGAGCTACTTCAGCCTCTAGTTTTTCTAGATTCCTTTTCAGGGATCTTGGGATCGTGCCTAGTGCTCCTATGATTATGGGTACGATTTCCACTGGCATATCCCATATCCTTCTTATTTCTATTTTCAGATCTTGATACTTATCCATTTTTTCCCTCTCTTTCTCTTCAACTCTGGTGTCCCATGGTATTGCGACATCAATGAGTGATACTTTCTTCTTGATTTTGTCAATCAACGTCACGTCTGGTCTATTTGCACGTATCACCCTATCCGTTCTGATACCATAGTCCCAGAGGATCTTTGCCTGATCGTTTTCTATCACTCCCTCAGGTTGGTGCTCGTACACTTATTACTGCAAGGTAGCTGATGTTTCTTGCACAGGCTCCAGTGGAGGGCTTTTGCAACTGAATCATGCCTCTTTTTGTACTGGTTCTGTGCAAGTGCCGGGCATTCACTTGCTATGTGGTTTATGGTTTCATTTTTCGTATTGCACTTCCTACATATGGGAGAGATGTTATTTCCGTCTATCGTACTTTGAACATATCTGGTTCTTAGGGCCTGATCTTGTGCCGCTGTTATCATTCCTTCAGTTTCCTTCTTTAGCTCTCCCCTCTGTAGCCATTGCCAATTGTCATCGCTGGCTAGTTCTTTAGTCTGTCTCATGTATTGTCCGTGCATTGGTTTGTTGTGCCAGTCCTCTGTTCTCTCTGTCTTTCTCCTGTCTCTGTATATTTCTGGGTCTTCGTCTACTTTTATTAGTCCTTCTTCCCATGCACTCTTTAGCCACTCGTCTTCACTGGTTTTCAGATATTGCCCCAGTGCTCTGTTTTCATTATTTATTATTATTATTATTATTATTATTATTATTATTATTATTATTATTATTATTATTATTATTATTATTATTATTACTATTATTTATGGAAACATTTCCCAAAGGAGTGTTTAATGGGGGCTACCATGCTTTTTCACAACCGGACACCTACATCTGGACTAGATCTTCATTTTTTCTTTGGAGCTGAAACTATACAGAAAGCTATAATATATAATTTTTGTAGCAGTTAACCATTCACAATCATGTAGCTTAGATTCTAGTGGAATTATCCTGCAAAGTACGGTCATAATGGTCATTTTAATTTTGTTACATTTAGATGTCTTTGCTAAACACTTACCTTCTCTCAGATGACATTTTCCGGTCTGTGTTTATGGTTCATCTATAGTTTTTTAAGGTGTGTAATATTTTCCGTTTGAAAAGTCATTTTTAGACTGGGAAGGTATACGGTTTCCTTAAGACTGCAATCAACCGAACCAGTTTCGTTTTGCATCATGAAGTGAGCTGCAATATTCCAAAAATCTGGTGATTTGTTTTCTTTCTGCGTAATAAGAAACACTTTCTCTCTTCATCCGTATACTTTACATACAATTGGCGAGCATGAATTTCCGTATCTTTGATCAGCTAATGCCCCATGTCTCAGACTGAAGATGGAGTCAGGCTTTGCATTAGGAAACTTTAATCAAGATGGAGGGAAAGTTGATTTAATGGAACATTTGAAGCGAACGAATTTCACTCAGGAGAGCTGATGAGGTTTTGGAATTTTCGTTGCATATTTTTTTCTAACTGTTATTTCTGTGTAAGCAGTTTTCTTTTAAAACTTAGCATTCTTTGGGTACATTTCCAAAAAAAAAAAAAAAAAAATTCCGTCCTTTGACATAAGCCACGAATCAAGTACTTGACACTTAGTCGACTGATGTAAGATCTCTTGCAGAGCATGAGGCAAGCAACCTTATAACCGCACCCCGCCCTCTTCCAAAAATAAGACTCAACTATTCACCTATACACCGCTGCCTCCTACAGGCGTTCAATTTCGTGTTATGGTGTCTAGGGATGATGGTTGTTACAGGCCTCATGTTCCCCTCTCCCAATATCAACTACTTCCTGCACTGCAAGGTATGTAGTAGGTCACTATTCAGGTAAGCACTCAGGTCAACAAATGCTAAAGTGGTTTTAATTGAACATGCACATCTACCCTCCGATGTATATAAAAGCAAACAAATGTGTATTGTGTATGTATGAGCACATTTGAATATAGGCATGTCATGTCTTTTCTCTTCTAAGCAGATAAAATATTCAGCACTCTATAGATACATGAAACATGAGCAGAAGCCAGAGCATGTCTCATTGGAACCAAGACGCTTTGAATCTAAGCAGTCATGCTTATGTGACGCCGTTTGTGTATGCAGGGAGACCAGTCAGTGCATCTGATGTCAGTGGCCTTTTCCACCCGGGGAATACTCTGCTGGTCATTAAGAGCGTTACGGAACAATGGAGCGTGATGTGCAAGGGATAGCATCCTGTGCTTTCGTCATATTTCTTTTTCCTTGGACGAATTGTCGTAAACCTTCAAGGTTTTTTGTCGTTGCTGTTATGTTGCCACGGTACTCATATATAGTGTCATCATTTAGTACGGTAGGCTTTGTTACTTACTGCTCCATAGGCGGTTGTTTTAATGGTCCGACCTATTTCGCTGAAGATTACGGTTCGATTTTTATGAAACGGTTACGGAAGGTGTTCCTCGTGGCTGGCAACCACTGACTAGGAGATATCCGAATCTGGATGAAGGACCTTTTGGCAACGATTGGATTTCTCAGCCTTGAAAGAGGTTGGCAGTCTCGGAGAGTCCTTGTCTGTTGTTGTCTCCTATTACATTCCTGACTAATTAAGGTATAGGGCCTTATTTTCTCCACTTATTTTATTTGGTCTTTTGTTGAAGTGATGAAAGATTTTTCTTTCTCGGTCATGTTAAGAGAGTGAGTTTTTTTATTACATTAATTTTCCTCAATGTGGCAATTGTTGTTTGAATTATAGGTTATTTACTTATTACTTATCGTATGATCTCAGGAAATTTGCTATATTTTAATACGACTTATATATATATATATATATATATATATATATATATATGTGTGTGTGTGTGTGTGTATGTATGTATGTATGTATATATATATATATATATATATATATATATATATATATATATATATATATATATATGTATATAATGTATGTGTGTACTCAATTATCTTGTTATGCAGATCGTCTACTAGGATTATTCAGTATGTTGAAAGACGGGCAACTTTGGCTGTGTAATGTCAGAAGTTAAATCAAGACTGCTTAGACAAGTTTTGTTTGGATATATTAGAGAGAATAGGAAATTGATGAAAAAGACCTCATCTTCATGAAGACATGTTTTCAGATAAAGGTTTGTTGAACCCATAATTGAAGAAGAAAATTGCTACGTATTGATGGTTATTGAGATAGAAAATTTTCCAACTCGTACCCTAATATAAGTGATAAAATAACTATTGATTCATTCAATGAAAGAGGGAAGTAGTAAGAGCGGCAAACTATATGCTATCGCTGACGCGTATTTACTTAATTTTTTTCTATATGACAAGCATCTCAGACTGAAAATTTATTTCTATATGACAAGCCTCTCAGACTGAAAACTCTAGTGAGTTTACTTTAGTGTAAGGAACTTCGTTAAAGGTGTATATAAATGCGTATATATATATATATATATATATATATATATATATATATATATATATATATATATATACTATACACGCACATACACATGTATATTTGTATGTATATTTATTTATTCACACAGTATATAATAAAATCATTTTTCCGAGGCAAATAATGCCATTAGTCGAATCCCTCTCGAGAGGTTAGGCACAGCCGTCCTGCGACAAATAGACATTAATGTTTTATTCGTATGATTTCATGGAAGTCAACTGAACAGGTCCATCTGTATCTGTTGATTAGAATTAAAATCTGTATCTTTTGATTAGAATCATTCTCGGTAAGCTGAACATCGTGGCTGACTCCTTAAAACGAAGAAGTCAAGTTCTCTTACCAGTGATATCGCAGGATCATATCAGTGTCTTAAATCTACGTTGACGGTTCCACGTTAATCCTGTCCCCGCAAAGTATGATACAGCGAGAATAAGGAAATTGAATGTGTAAACGACAGCAAGAAAACTTAAAAGAATACTGAAGTTATTGTAAAAAATTTTATGCAACTATATTTTGAAACGGTTCAATTTAAACCCTCCCCCTCTTCCTCCCCATCCAATTCAATTATTTAATTTAGCCAAGATGATCTCAGTAGCCATAGTCGTAGTTCGTCTGACATTCCCTTAATAGAAGTAGCCCTAGTCATGGTAATGCACACCTCTATTACAAAGCCAGAGTAGATCATGGTTTGCGTGCAACTTGGTTACCATAGTAGTAGGATCGAATGGTTATTAACGCCACTCGTTCAGCCTTATCGATCATCGTATTGAAACCTTTGATTCGCATACCTGTAGATACCCAACACTAATTCTTATTTAGTTCGAGATACAACAGGTTCCTCCCTTCTACTTACGGGTGGGCGAAGATTTAGTTTATGAGATCGTTAAGAAAGGAATGTTTGTGTTTACAAATACAGGGACAGAATATTACGGTGGGTGCTCTGTATATACATATACATGTAGTGGACTTACGCAGGGGTATATATGTATATATATATATATATATATATATATATATATATATACATATATATATATGTATATATATATGTATATATATATATATATATATATATATATATACATACATACATATGCAGCAGTATCTATGAATATTGGCAGTTTGAAATTTTCCATTCGATTATATCTCAGTGTTTTGCTCTGTGAAACACATTTTTTACATGTGCATTCCAGAGGGAGGTATATTATTTAACCTAGCGATTGCAATTTTCCCAAATGTAGCAGAATTTGTCCCACTGCGCTGGCCCCCCTGGCCTTCAACTTTCGAAAAGTTTGCCTTTAGAGTTGGAAATCTGCCAATTTCCCAAAGCTGAACTTTATGTTGGATGCTGATATCACGCCTCCCCCGTGGCTACTGTACATTCATAAGAATTTATGAACCCACACAATTTCTGTCTCAGAATTTGATTTGCACGATTCCTAACTTTTATTCATCTTAAAAGTAATATGAAAGTATATTACCGACATGATTGATATGATGAATCATGTAACGAATTTCAAGTTGTGAAAATTATTTTTAACTGTTATTCAAGTTTTTTCTGAACATGTTTTGTTTCATTGTTAGTCGTTCAATTTTAGGCAAATATTATTCTGAATCTTTGAAGTTGACGTAAAGTTTGTTTAACGGGGGAAATTAACGTTTGAAATTATATATATATATATATATATATGTGTGTGTGTGTGTGTGTGTGTGTGTGTGTGTGTGTGTGTGTGTGTGTGTGTGTGTGTATGTATGTGTATGTCGTCCTAGCAACTAGAATAAAGTATGGCATCACTTGCTTTCGTCACCCCTCCTTTCTTTGTACATTTGAGATTTTTCTATGGTTGCTTAATTCTGTTACCTCAGAGGCCGTCGAACATGTATATGGGCTATTTAAACAACATACTCAAATTTGGCCACAAAGAGCAGTACATGTTTTTTGGTACTACCTTTAAATGTGTTGACAACAACAAAAGGTACCAGCAGCGCCCTACCGATTGTTTACAGAGGAGGGCAAAATAAAAGTGGTACGTATTGGGTTATGTTACATCATTCTGCTATAAATTTTGGTTAATTGGTTTGTTACTGAGATGCTAAAAGATGCCAGTGAATGCTGGTTTATATATTTAGCAAAAATAGAACATGAGATGAGGTTGATAAAGTCAAGTTTTGCTGCTCCCTGTTCAAAACGAGAGAGAGAGAGAGAGAGAGAGAGAGAGAGAGAGAGAGAGAGAGAGAGAGAGAGAGAGAGAATTTCATAGTTGTTGCTTATATCACGTATCTTATATTTTTTTGTTACACTTGTCAAGGTTTTTTTAGACCATTCTTCTTCGTGTTTTGCATCCTCTCCCAGAATTTTTATTTTTTACATATTGACATCTTTTCTCTCTCATTTTTAATTCCTTGCATATTTAAATGTTTTCTCTCATTTGTGTTTTTTAAGCTTTTGGAACCTTTTCCGAAGCTGCTTTTTACTCCTTTTACAACTTTTACAATTTTTACATTTATTGCTTGTATTGTAACTTATGTATAACTTTTTAATGAAAATTTTTTCATTTTTATGGACATTTTATGTCTTGAAACTGCTGAAATTGTTTTCCGTGGCAGTCTTTCTCCACTTGAGGAGAGCTACTTCCGTAGAGTTATTCCGCCTTTTCACTTTCTGCCACATCACCGTTTTCTTTGTTACTCGGGAAACTTCTCTTGTTACAGTAATAACTCTGGAAACTTCTGTTTTTACAGCAGTAACTTTTATTCGTTATTTTAAAAACCAAGTGGCATTTTATGAAAAGTAATGAGGGAGAGAGAAAGATGGAGAGAATGTGTGAGTGATCGTATTACTATAGTATAGCATCCACTAATACTACGCTAAATAAGAATATTGGCATTACTGACCTGTGACTCAAAGAGAGACGAAGAATTAAGATCTCGCAATAAAACTTTCAGTTTAACTACGTAGGAAGCCGTTTCATTCGTTCGTTCTAATTTTTTTCCTTTCTTTTTTGGTAGCATTCTATTCACTTTCCCTTAATTTAATTTTTTCCTTACTTTTCTGCCATCAAAACCAATAGAAAGAGAAAAGGGATTGGAACGGAATATATTTTTTTTCTTAATGATCTCTTTTTCGGAAGCCTCGTATTTTAATACATTACTTAAAATCCTGATCTGACAGTCACATTTTGGTTTCAATATTCTTAAACAACCAGTAAAACGAAACTTATGTAATAAACGTTCGCACTTAGCCTAGATCTCTTTCTTCTTGGCCCAACGCTACCAACACACTTATATGAAATCTTTCACGCCATATATATAGTGCTACACATAAACACGCTCTCTCTCTCTCTCTGAAAGGTAAACGAAAGTAAAATGCAATTCGCATCTGAGAAACAGCCGTTAATCCTGACTACGAAACGACACGATAGTTTTTCAAGATAAGAGACGCAGACCGAGTTTTATGTCCTTGTTTTAGCTTTCGACACCGGCAGATGGCGTGTTTTCTTTTTTATGAAATTTCACACACGTGCCTTGCACTTCCACACATTTGTGTGTTTGTTGGTGTTTATTTCCTTATTTCGCGTTGTTTATTAACCAAGGGAAACCGGATTAAATATTGAAGTATATCATTCTGTTGGCTTGTGAGTGTGTTCAGTGTTTCCCAGTTTGTAATTATTAATAATTTGTTATAATGCGTGTTTCAATTTTATTGTGGAAATGCAATTGAAGGGGCTAATTCATTCTGCTTAAAATAAAAAGATAGATATGATTGAAACTATTTGTCATTAGCAAGGAGAGCCGCATCTGTAAGATTACGGTAAGTTGCAAGGTTCCTACGCAGCAAAGGACTTGGAAATAACTAGATGACGAAATCGTATTAAAAATTATGATAAAGGGCATGTAAAGCTCGCTTAGTTTATTCAGTATTGTTACTGGTAGTTATTTCGTTATTTCATGAATAACGAAATGAATCGCATATCAGTGCAAAGTTACTTGGAACGGCTGGTGAAGGAAGCTTGATGAAATGGTGAACAATTGAAGCTTTAATTGGTAATTCAGTAAATTAGATATTAATGAAGTGGGGGGCAATTTGGATGACAAGACATTAACCTGATTTTGATATTGCCAGTTTTCATGTTTTTGTATAAATGTTTAGCATGTGAGCACAGGAGCGCTATAATTCATCCCACTCGAAGGCTCGTGCCATCTGGCTTTCAAAGAAGAGTGAAAAAGAAAAGATAACGGATCAAATCTGATAAGAATAATTCGTCTCGAGGATCTGATAAAGAGCTAACAGTGGGTGTCAAATGAGACTTGAAATGTAAACCTTTTGGCGTTCATATCCCGGGGTCGCCACATTCCCACGTTTATAAGAAGTGATGGAAGGGGCGTTCTGAGAGAAGTCAGGTCGCATTTCGTCGCAGGCAAGACAGCTTGGAACAAATAGAGATGCGCCCGCTCTTTGGGGCTGGGGAGTGGGGCAGGATGAGGGTGATGAGGTGAGAGATGCTGACTGGGGAAGGGAGGAAAATGAATCAGGGTCATAGTAGAAATGAAGCAAGTAAAAAATAAGGAAATGTAGAGATGCTCAACGGGAAAGCAGAATAACATAAACGCTTACGAACTAGATTAATAAAAGAAGTTAAATTGGGAAAAAAAAAAGTTCATGCAGGAAAAGAAAAGTATGGTAAAATCAGAAGTAGGGATGTGCAAGAAAACAGAAGAAATAAATCAGAAAGAGACGATGAAAAGTAGAAGCGGGAATACGGCGAGTCATTAAAAGAGGAAAGCAAAGTAACAAATACCCCGAGGATGGAGAAACACTCAGGCGAAGAAAAAGAGGAATGGTGAAAAAGAGTACAGCAAATAAAATGTAACAAAATTAAGAGATGCAAAGATCAATATATGAATCTTAAACAAGTAAAGGAAAGGAAAAGCCGAATGAAACTATGGTGAAGGAAATACTCGTTATATTTCACGAATGCCATAACGGACAATACTGTTTAGAATTTATGGGACCACATTTCATTCTAGTACAGACATGTTACTTATTTTACGGGCTTGACCAGGCAGGCGAGAAACGTGAGCGGCTTTTCCAGCGAGGATGAACATTTTACCTTTACCTGAAAAAGTAAATTGAGTTGACTTGTAACTCAGTTGAGCAAAATGCGTTGTTAACTTCCTCTGATGGGTACACTGCCTGTAACTTTTAAGAGAAAAAGAGAGGAGATATTTATGGCTACATAGCATTACCCGCTGTTTTTCATCAATGCTCAAGGTAAAAATAGTTAAATAGAAGTAGCTTTCATTTCGTTCGTTTTACAAGCTGTATTTACTAATTATCCGCATTGATTTAATCCGGGAAGGACTTTGTCACTAACTTTTACCATTTTGACACTATACCATCGTCTATTATCTAGTCAATCGATAATTCAGTGTTGGAAAAAAGAAAACCAAAAACCTTGGAATGGAACACGGAGCGCAACACCCGTAGACTTTATGCCCTCTTTCCTCTCCCGCAAATCCTGACCGGAGAATTATGGTTTATAAGAAAGCTGCATATACCGCACCGGGAAAGAAAAATTGAACCATCTCCACTGAACACGAGCGGGAGGGAGGGGGTTAGGAATGTGAGTATAATTTGAGGATAAAATTGGATGTGTTTCTCACGTAACAGTCTTTATCTGAGGAATATATCGCCCGAAACGGTGAGAAGATGGCAGGTAATGGAGCATATAGTTCTCGAAGAGCTAGGTTGTTTCCCTCTCCATCATGTGGCTAATTGTGCTGTCTGTTTCCAGGAACACAATAATCCTTACCGGTCAGAGATGTGGCTGGTTCTCTGTTTAATAGTAAGGGCATATTTGTGTAAAAATTGGTTTTGCACTTTATTTTTGCTTAAGATATAAGCCTTATGTAGATGCAGAGTGCGGATATATTGAAGAGATACAAAATAGATTAGACTCTGAGTTAGCATATATATATATATATATATATATATATATATATATATATCTATATATACAGTATACTATATTTCAGCTTACGGGAATATACAAATTCAGAATGTGGATGCAATACAGACACAGAAATAGGTACTATATAATAATAATAATAATAATAATAATAATAATAATAATAATAATAATAATATAATAATAATAATAATCATAATAATAATACTAATATAATTATATGTATCCTATTATATATAATATATTATTATTATTTTATTTATTATTATTATTATTATTATTATTATTATTATTATTAATCTTATTAGTTTATTATTATTCTTATTATTTTATTATTATTATTATTAATTATGGCATGCATATAATTGTAACGATGGATGTAACCTGCAAATTTTTGTAATATTGTCAGTAAGTCAAACAAGAAGCTAGAATGCTCATTAAAGGAAGCGAGGAGAAAAATAAAGCGCGTTAATGACAATAACATTTGTAGTAAAAGTAAAAGAGGAATGTTAATAGCAAAGAGTAAAATAGTGATGAGAACGTATCAGGAAATGGGAATGAGTAACAGTAGCCGACAAAAAAGAAAAAAAAAAACTAGTCGCGTCACGATGATACAGGAATGTTGTTTTCTCATCTCCCCCTTAAGATTGATGGTCGTCTCACTTCCCTGTTTAAGATGTTTTGTATCCACATTTTGCGACAATTTCCTAGTGAGAGAATCAGACTGGACGTCGAATGTCCTTTTTTTCTTTTTTCTTTTTTCTTTTTTTTCCTTAAACATCTTCTTTGTAGCGGGATAGTAGCGATATTTGATTTAGACAACTAAGTATGTGAACACCAGTGAGGCTTCTCATGGTCTCTAGGGCCATGTTCGTTATAGTAGTACTGAATGATCAGGTGAATTGTAAGTGTCCGGTGACAAGACTGATCTCTATCATATTGATGACACTTAAAGCTTACAACATCTCTGCTCGGAACCAGGTGTCTCCTCGACCTTTCCCAATTACCGACTCCAGATACAGAAATTTGGTCAGATTCCAGTTTGTGATTCCTTAGGAATATTTGTAGTAGGTCTTCAGTGTCTATACAATCTTGGAAGCGTCCACGCACGCATTCACGGGGTAGACGGTATATCCTGTGTTTTTAAAATCATAATAGGAGCAGATGTTCTGCCACAGAGTCAAGTGATGTTTTTATCTCTTATGTTTATTAATAGAGTTTGATTGCATTTTATAATGGGGATACTGATAAGTAACGTTGACGTCAATGAAACTGTAGTTGCGACACGTTATATACCTTTTTTCACTTTCCGTCTGTTGGCATCACGCGTAACTGATACCCAGGGTCCTG
>NC_087212.1:54207642-54272642 GCF_015104395.2 Macrobrachium nipponense | reverse complement strand
TTCTGCACTGGAAAATCAGGGTAAAATTCTCTCTCTTTGTAATGGGAGTAGCATGGAGAAGTAGTAACGTAATAGAAACTGGAAGTTAGTCCTGGAAGTCCTCACTCTGAAATATGATATATAAACTGCTTTACCACTAAACTCCTGTGAAGACAAAATTTAAAATGAAAAAATTTATTTGTTGATGTAAATGTATATCCAAGCGGTGCAATACTCTCCTCACGACACAACCCTTTCATAGTGGGAGCATACCTCGACGCCCATGTTGTATTTCTGATTAGTTGTACAGAACAATACAGTATATAGAAAAACTACCTGAATATATGTATGCATAAGAGATACTCCTATTGTGTATATATTTCACCCAACAGGAATAACTAATATCCCACTCACTAACGACCGGAAAGTTTTTTCCCCAATTTCAAGTCAGGTACTCATGACATTTGATTTATAGCTTCCCATACTCGTATTTTAACCTTCAATAATGGAATGTATGTCAATGGTGTATCTATCAATTGTTTGTGCCAAATCATCCCGGTGGGTCTCAGGCCTCAATGTGGAGAATTCCCACGAGAAAATTCTTGCACGCCTCATATGTTCTGTGTTCATTGTGACATGTGAAGAGCGAGAGAGAGAGAGAGCGCCAGTCATACCTGATGTCCTTTATGCCAAACCATTTGGTAAATCAGTCGACTTACTTCATATATTCTAGATTTAAAGCCCCATATCTGTAAATGGGGTCTTGTTCTATTCGTAAAAATTGAGTGATAGATGAAGTGTTTTCTCTCCATACATATAACCTCCTCTTTCTCTCTGTCATGGTCGCCATGCCCCATATCACAATAGATTAATCCGTCATTTGACAGCTAACAGAGCCTTTGCTGCTGATGAAAGTTTCGGAGACCCTCCGTGTCTATTGATTAATTTACTGGCGCCTGTCAGCGGGGTCTCAATTTGAGACGAATGTACTTTATTTTCCCCTTTTTCTTGGCTAAATGTGTGCCATGATTATTTGGTGCTATTATGGGGCTTTTGGGTTTTTCAGTTCAACTTATTAATTTTTTTTTTTAACTTGGACCTTGCAGGGGCTTATGTTAAGGAGCATACATATATATATATATATATATATATATATATATATATATATATATATATATATACATATATATATATATACTATATATCTATATATATATATATATATATAATATATATAGTCCAGAAACTACATCTCCATACGACGTTACTGATCAAACTGCCCAAAGGCCTATAATTGTTCAGCCGTTTCGTTGATTACCTCTCTCTCTCTCTCTCTCTCATCTCATCTCTAAGTCTTCTCTCATCTCTCTCTCTCTCTCTCTCGCTCTCTCATATATCATACTATATATATATAATTATATTTATTATATATGTATAATATATATAATATAAATATATATATATTATAATAATATTTATATATTATATAGTATATATTATTGACCCCCCCCACCATTCGTTTGGCAAAATGCATTTCAGCCAAATCATATTAACATTTTGCAAACAATGAACTTTCACATAAACACACCCACAGATATATATATATATATATATATATAATATATTATATATATATATACTATATATATATATATACATATTATAATATATAATAATATATAAATATATAGTATATATATATATATATACTATATATATATATATATATAATATATATATATATATATATAATATATATATATATCGATATAATATATATATATATATATATATATATATATATATATATAGTATATATATATATATGGATAGAGAGAGAGAGAGAGAGAGAGAGAGAGGGAGAGGAGAGATAGAGAGAGAGAGAGAGAGGTAATCAACGAAACGGCTGAACAATTATAGGCCTTGGGGCAGTTTGATCAGTAACGTCGTATGGAGATATAGTATTTGGACTTTATTATGGTTTTATTTATATGCATTTTACCGTTTGAGGCCATACAAGAAGTTGGTTCCAAAGAAAAATGGTACCAAATGGTACCAATAAGTTACGTTTGACTTTGACCTTAAAACAAGATTACAACAATAAAATTGTTTTCATTTTGCCACATTAATGAGAACATAGAATAATATACCGATGAGAATTATGCTACAGCGCTTACCTAAAGCACAGGGAAGTTTGCACAAAAAATATATAGAATACACAGTATCCCACTAATAGGGGTATCATCTCCAGTTTTCCAGGAAGGTATAACGATAGGTTACAGGTGTCAGGATCTCCAGTCTGATTGAATTTCTTACCCTTAGGCTGCCTACTTATCCCAAATCGTCTTCTGGGTCGATGCATCCTGAGAGCCAGTGTTTTCCCTTTTAAACTTATTAGTTATGAGAGGCGATATATTATAATATATATATATATATAATATATTATTATAGTATATATATATTATATATATATATATATATATAGATAATACGTTAAATCACTATTGTTACTAGGGAACACTGTTGCGCAGTTTTTTTTGTTTTTTTTTTTCCTTATAATAAAATACGTATGCCAAGATGAAAACAGGTCATGAGACTTAGATTTCATATATTTTTGATTAAAGTCATTATGTGATCTTCACTAATCCCCTAAAGCCCTTACATGGCCCATATATTATACACACACACAACACACACACACACATATATATATATATATATATATATATATATATATATATATATATATATATATATATATATATATATAGTTAAGTTCCCCAGATACAATGCATAGAGAACGGATTCTTGTTGAGCTGCGTTTTTTTCTTCTCTCTCTTTCTACTGGAACTTGAACGGTACCTTACTCTGAACATTTTACTAATCCTGCCATCGACCAACTTCCAATACGTATATATCCGTATATTATCAGAACCTATAATATTAAAGATTGATTTAAAGAGTTAAAGAAGTTTTTCTCTAATGACTTCGTTATAGCCGAGTTCTTTTAGTGTGGGGAAATTGAGGCCGCGTTGCTTAACTGTTAGTTGTAGTTTCTAAGATTTTTCATAGTACTTAAAGAGTCCTCCTTCGTGTCGAGCTTGAATTGCAACATGAATGCCCGAGTCGAGTGGCATTTAAAATTTTGCCCGTTAACTGTTTTCTCTCTCTCTCTCTCTCTCTCTCTCTCTCTCTCTCTCTCTCTCTCTCTCTCTCTCTCTCTCTCTCTCTCTCTCTCCTGGGCAGTGATTGGGACCACTACTCTCATACCATTCGCAGTTCGCAAGAACTCACAAGAACACGAGACATGATAACCTGATTTTTCCAGTTTAGTCAGCTGGTTTTTGTACTGTTTATATTTCCCGCCATGTTCAGCTTGTTCAGGGCAGCAGAGCCAGTCTCATTTCTTTAGATATAAACGTGCTTCAAGGCTGCCTCGGCTCAATTGACAGAAAACTAGGTAACGGTAGAGAGATAATAGGAAATCTTTTAATTTTTTTTTACCTCGTTACCCAATTAACGTTTTGTTTACCAGACACGACCTTCTCATCAAATATTCTTTATTGAAGTAAGTCACATGAAATATGTAAATCACAACTAGTTTTGTGAGATTTCTGTTAATTACGTAAGGGTAGATCCGAGTCTCTTGAAGAACCAATAGTTTTGGTTTTAAATATTAAGTTATCATTAATGAGCAAGCATGTTCTGATGCTAATTGAATGATGTGTCGATCTATGAGGCGTATTTGTGTGGTGTTGTTATATTCATCTTTGCTTTAAACTGGTTCATACAACGTATGGTCAAAATTAGCTTCACTCATGGCTATTATATCATGTTTCTATGCAGCCTTGCATCTTTCGGCCACAACCTTACATGGTTTTAGAAAGTTTACGCCCTCGGTTTCCATGTAGATGTAGACCTGACTGTATTATTATCTACGCCAGTGTTGTTGGACTGAGGTTATGTATTCATCTGTCTATGGCTTTGTTTCTCCTTATGAGTCTACAGATTGCCTATGAATTTCAGTGGGATTTCATAGAAAGATGGTACTACTGTGCTATATGGAAGTGTTGAGTAGATTTTAAGGTGGATTATTGTAGCCTTTTACCATACCCCCATTCCTGCTTCCTTTCTTCAGTCTTTGAGCCCAGCTTGCTCTATATTGCTTTTTGGTGCAATCTCTTTTATTAAAAGTGTCCAATCCTGAATTTTTTGTTCATAAGGTGGTATCCAATTCTATTTTTTTAAATAAACACAAAGTATCCTTTCGGTTTTTTTTCGTTGGCCTAGTTATCCAACTTTTTTTTTTTTTAAGTAGCCACAAGGTATCTGATCTGATTTTTTTTGTAGTTATTGATACATTCCAATAAAATTAAATGAAACGATGGGCACAGGCCAATGTGAAGTTTAGTATATATGGTGGTCCATGTGGATCCTGGAGGACTTTTAATCATGGCGGAGGAATACGCTCCTTGAGCTTCCCTCTATTTTAATCACCTAATTTTTACCATGGAGGCTTCATTTATTTCATTAGAAATAAGCTTGCGGCGTGGCATCAATTTCATAATGACGTGATTAGATTAATTTTGAATGCAACTTTTATTATTTATTTATAATTACCAAAGGAATATTTGCTACTTAGCGTGTGTTCTGTCATGTACAGCAACAGCAGTGGAGCAGTCGTTGACACACATTAGCCTATATATTTGCAGTGTATGCACATCGTGTGAATGGGTTATTGACCCGCATTCTCACTCAGCACACTGTCGTGGATAACTATCATTCACGGGCAAACATCTTTGAGTATAAAGGTAAAAGTTATGAATTGAAATGTAGACTTCTCGATGAAAATACAATAGCCAATTTTTATGAGCAGTTACTTCGAACTGAACCATTTTATCTGAATTAAAGACACACACACACACACACACACACACACACACACACACACACACACACACACACACACACATATATATATATATATTATATATATTTCATTGAATAATCTGTGCAAAATGTTAGAAAACAATGATAACGTGGCAGATGAAATCAGCAGGAATCCAAAACTGAACTGATTACTCCAGCAGTAAAAGGCCACAGCAGATAAGTTCATACACCTATCGTTATCAAAAGAGGATGAGATTTATATAAGCGGAGCGATATTTATAGGTATAACGTGGACCCAGATCTCCATTGTATTCCCACTGGTACCCCAGAACTCACCACACCTTACTGATTGGCAAGACTGTAGTAGCCATGGGCTTCGGATTCTTGCCCATTCCGTGACCTGCAATCTCTCTCTCTCTCGTTTTCTTTTCTTTCGCTCACAGCCTGCGCCTCATCTCAGACCAGCTCAGACCAGTTTAGCCAGGATCCCATAAGGTGCTACCTTCCATCAAACAAGATTAAATTGTATGAGGATGAATATTCTTAACTGATAGGTTTCAGGTATTGAGCAAGTGTGATGCCGATGATTGAATTGCAAAGCTAAAGATGTAGGAGGATTCGAATGGTGCGCTGAAACACCAGTGTTAGATTGAGCTGGATATGACGGGAAGTGATACATATGCCTTGTTAGTAAGCAAATGAACATTATAATGATGGGAAATCACGTTTGAGCGTCTGCTTCCTTATATACCGTCGTGCATACATAAGCTATCTCGAACATTCGCGAAATCTGCGAATGTCGCTGAAGAATTAAAAGGAAATTGTTTGTCGTGGAAACATAACATTTATAATGATTGAGGCTTCATTTTCTCTCTGGGGAAATCCTGACCTTTCGCTGGTTTGCTCATAAGCTATCGGCAGTTTGCCTTGACTGAGGTAACTTTTGCCTTTAAGTTTAAGGATAGAAATCGCCCGTGTGGCGACACTGGCATGGCATTCGGGGATTGCAAGAACTCGATAGAACGAAAAACTTGATCACATTTGTTTGTAACAACTAAAACTCAAATTTAGGTATCTCGGTTCAAATTAAATCATGTAGTTTGTATATATCATTTAATTGTAGATTGCTTGTAAATGGATTTTATTTACATATTCAGAAAGATGTTCTCTTCAAATTTCATTGGTTATTATTATAATTATATATTATTATAGCACAATCTGAACTCTAGCCAGAAAGGCCCTGAGCAAGCTGCTTATATATATATATATATATATATATATATATATATATATATATATATATATGTATATATATATATATATATATATATATATATATATATATATATATATATATATCCTAATAAAACGCAGTAAGATTCTCTCCTACAGCTGTATTACGCAACAGTGTTATAGCGGAATGCTGGGAACTCCCCCGTCTCGGGTTAGATAAGCCTAGATGCTGTATGATGCCTTGGCTGATACAGTTAACAGATGCGATCTTTCTGTCTCAATTTATTTCTTCCCTCTTTCGTACTCTTTGGTGCTTCGTTTGACGTAATTTATCTCTCTTTCTCTTTCCTTCCATTTCTAGCCTTGTGTGACAGTACCTCTCTCTCTCTCTCTCTCTCTCTCTCTCTCTCTCTCTCTCTCCATTTGTCCTTGTCGTCCCTTCGTGCAGTGTTGCCAGTCAGCTTGCATTACCTCCCGCCAGTAACCCTCGCCCCTATCCTGACAAGGCCGTATTTTCATATAGGAAAAGATAGCTTTACGTAATCCTGGTCCTTTAGTATAGTTTGCTTTTTTCTCTGTCAGATTTTTTCTTCTTGTAAATTTATGTCTGAGGATCTCGATGACGATTGTCTTATGATAATTATATCCAGAATTACGCCTTTATTGAAAGTCTGTGAAACAAGTTTAATTCATCCATCGTTATCTTTTAAAGATCCTCAAGAATAGCTGCTTTCAGTCTTCATTGTGAAAAGTATATAATCATTTTCTTGATATCCCATACAACAAAGTACTTCGTACGGTACGCGAATTCCTTATCGATTAACTCATCCATTGTTTTTTTTTTTTCATTTTCCAAGAATAGCTCAAAACTTCTCAGGTTGACCTGTTTTCTCTCTCTCAGAATGTTGTGCACGAGTGTTTTTCTTTCCGGATGTTTTGTTCATGTCCAAAGTCCTATAGCTTCGGAAACAGCAACTGTCTGGTTCCACGATGCATGCCGCTGCATTAGCTCGAAGGAAGATAAACCGTCCTTCTCTGGCGCCATGTCTCTAGTAAATGAAAAATGACGACGTCTGGTGCATGCCGATGTGCTCGTAGCACAGGATGAGTAAGTTATGTATTTTGGAAGTGAAAGCATTTCTTTCTCACTAAGCACACACACACACATATATATATACGTATGTGTATTTATACATATGTATGCTTGTATACATGCATATATACATATATGTATATATATGTATACACACACACACACACACACACACACACACACACTATATATATATATATATATATTATATATATATATATATATATATATATTATGTAACGAGCAATGCCCAATCTAAATCTACCGTCGTTATCTTCGCTTTCTCATCTTAACAGAAAAGTTATATGTTACTTTAAGTATGGTGAAACACTGCAGAGTTGGGGTAGAAATTGGATTTCCCTAATAAGGAACAGATAAAAGAAAGAAAAAAAAAAGACTACAAAAAGCGAGTGTTGATAAAGGGTGGAGGAGTTCTGGAGAACAAAGCGTCAGGGATGAGGTGGGTGATGGGGAGAAGACATAACGCCTAAGGGAGTGCGGACATCTTGGAAAATTTCCGCAATCGTCACCATCTTTTGTTGGATTAACCAGCCAGGCCCATTGACATCTAAGCAATTTTTAAACATTTGTGTTATTACCACGGGAGACCCTCTGCTGTCGTGAAATCTCATTGAAATTTGTTGGGGAGGGTTGTTGGCACAGATGTTGCATAGCTCCAGCGGTGAATAACGCACCAAGAGGCCGTGACATCTTGACATTTTGAACTGTATACGGTGCTAATACAGAAGAGAGGTGCATTTTTTTGAAATGTGAAACTATGGCTCTAAATAGCGGTGAGGAGGCCCCTTTTAACTGACTTCAGTTGTAAATACTAGTAGTATTATCTTTCTGGTAATTATATTTTAAATCTATATGAATAAATGAACCCAGGGGGCTAGCGACATCCTGGAATGTTTTTCAATATATGGGTGGAGAGCAAAGGAGCAAGTAATATCCTGAAATGTTAAAGTTTTTTCGCAGTATGATTGGAGGACTCAGGAGCCAGTGGTATCCAGATGATTTTTGTATCTAAATCTTAGAAAATAAAGAAGTACCCAGTGATACTGAAATCTTGAAAAATAGGAAGCAGTGATATCTTAGCAGTCTGTGTATACTGCTGGTTAAATAACGATAGGAATCTATGACCCACTGGAATTTTCATTACACGCAATGGGTCACTAATATAGTGAACTTATCTTTATGGCCATATAATTCAAAAAGAGTCCGTAGACATTGTTACGTCGTGTTTTCTGTGCCTGGTACTCAAAGGCTGCGGTTCGTTACTGTTATCTTTATTTTTTCTCTTCATCAGGAAATGTTACCGAGGTGTTGACTCCTTGGACTGTCATCCCTAAATACATTCCAGCTTGGCTTCCATAGACATTCCAAGTCTCTTCCTAGTCATTTGCGCTCCCCCGACTACCTTTCATGATTCACTCATTCTATGACACGTCTATGTATCTCTTCTGCTATCCTCACTTCACCTGTTATATATACTTCCGAATACCTCTAAAAATCAAATCCTTCCATTCTTCCACTATATGTACTGATATTGAGTGCTCCATATTCCTTGCTTCTGACCTACCCTCTTGTCTATCCCATACTCATTATTTAACTTCAACTTTGTGTTCTAATTAATATTTTTAAAGTTTCACTTGTTTATGCAGTTTCTCTTAATGATACACAATCAGTGCTGTATCATCTGCAAACATCAGGGATTCCACTCTCCATTCACAGCTCATTTTGCTATCCAAAACTTTGCCTTTATGTTGAACATCTTTCCTATGACTTCCACCGTCTGTTTTATCACTTATCGTAGCATTTTCCTGGTTTTTATTTATAACCATAACCTTACCCTTGCCCATTTTTTACCTTTTTATTCATCGAAATGTTTTTGAATCCTTTTACTTTTCTGCATTTTCTCTTTACTACCCACAAACATCAGGTATTCCACCCTCGGTTCACGACTACTTTTTATCTTAAAATTTTGCACCTATGTTTCATTTGCTACCAAAGACTTTGCTTAATGATATCAAATACACGAAGACATGGTACTCTCTTGTTTCAGAATCGCTTTTACAACCTGTCACTATTCGTTCTGCTTATTCGAATATACCTTGCATCCTCAACACTATCCTCATTGTCTTAGTATTGATTCTGTATGAATATTTTCTTAGTGTCATGCATAACCCACGCAGTTTTCCATAACTTTTCATAACATACGCTTGATCCACAAACCTCCCTCTGTCTAAAGACATACTGTTCCCCCATCTGTCCTTCAGTCATTTTCTTGCCTTTTCATTCAATAAAACCCCTTCGATACACCTTGAAAGGCATACTAAATATTATGGCCCCATGATCCTCTCGGTTACCGTCATCACCTTGACCGTTTACACAATGGAACCATTACTATTGTAGCCTATTTTCTCTGAACCATTTCCTCAACCTGATATACCTTAGAAACCCGGGTCACCTAATCACTCACAATATCACTCGCAATCTCATCAGCTCCTTGTAACTTTCTGTTATTCAGCCTCACATTTGAGCGTCTTAGGTTTGCAACGATCATCAGCGATTATAGCATTAGTTTTATTAATTAAACGGGAATTGGTAAGAACTCATGCCATTTCTTTGTGCTTGTAATGCAATATTTAGCAAGTTCCATTTAGAATTATTATTATTATTATTTTATTTTATTTTTTTTCTCTATCACAGTCCTCCAATTCGACTGGGTGGTATTTATAGTGTGGGGTTCCGGGTTGCATCCTGCCTCCTTAGGAGTCCATCACTTTTCTTACTATGTGTGCCGTTTCTAGGATCACACTCTTCTGCATCAGTCCTGGAGCTACTTCAGCCTCTAGTTTTTCTAGATTCCTTTTCAGGGATCTTGGGATCGTGCCTATTATTATTATTATTATTATTATTATTATTATTATTATTATTATTATTATTATTATTATTATTATTATTATTATTAATTTCTACAGAATTTCAAAATGATTAAATTAAGAACAGAATACGAACACATTTTTAATAAATCTAGACAGCAAAATATGTACTTTTGGGTATTATTCTACAAGACAAGTTATGATAAGAATGAACATTATTACTTGGCCCACTCACAAAGAAATAAAACTACCGTGATTTGAAAACATGTCCTCCTTGACGAGTGAAAATGATTATGCAGTAGATTTCAGACCTTAGCTCGGCCTCGTTCTCTATTCTCTAGATGCCTCTGTGAGCCCTTTTCATGTGGAAAGTAACGCAAGAAGTAAATCGAATTCTGACAAGCGCTCTTAATAATCATGCAACAAACGCTTTGTACGTGGAACTAACTGCATTGATGATAAGGCCGCGGCTGTTGTTAAAGCAAACGCGACAACTGGGGATGTCAGTTGAGGCGATGACATTGAATGCTTACGTAAACAGCCAACCGTTGGGTAAACGACATGCACTGAATAACCTATAACACACACACACACACACACACACACACACACACACACACACACACACACATATATATATATATATATATATATATATATATATATATATATATATATATATACGTATATATTTCTTTTTTTAATACGGGGGATGGGGGGAGGGGCGTTATCCATAAGTTGCACCGGGGTGGCTATAACGTACGTCAGTATTCAGGAAATGACGAAACTTCCTTCAAAACATGTTGCTAGAAGTCAGGATTAATGTCCCTCCCTCGTCTGAAAAAAAGCTAACTTCCGAAAAGCTATGCAGTGGCACTAGGTAAAATGTAACTTAAGGCTAAGCAGACAAAAAAGAAAGAAATAAATGAGAAACGTCCTGGAAACATAATATATTGGCTATAAAGATAATCTTAAAAAAGAATGCATCTCACAGTAACACGTTGGTTGTTAACTTGACTCTAATCCCATGTCAGCATAATACAAAATGGTACATGCAGATTTAGCCACAAATTACATTACGATAGTTCGTTTGTGGTCAGGTAACTTAATTGTTAGTCAACAAGTCTGTAAACATTTTCACATCAGACTCACCATAGATATAATGTGCGTACATGAGGTAAAATTTAGCCCCAGGACTTAGAGTCGTTTTTCAGAAGTGAGCGGAACTTTTCGAAGCATATTTCATTGTATTGAATGAAAGCTTTATCATTCGACTGGAGAAATCGTATTTCATCACCTGGATGAGTATGCAGTGATACGAAGAGTTGCGGTAGTTTTGCAAGTGTTTCAATTGATATGACAGCTGAGCAGACTTCCAAAAGTCTTATGTCAAGATTTTCATATATTTTGACAACGAAGTCATCATGGAGTTTAGTCTTCGCTATGATTTATAACTGAAGTTTGAGAGAGTGATAAGAAAAAAAAATAAACTGCAAAACTACTTTAAATCATTTGGCAAATACCTGGGAAAACAAATGTATGCAAATGTTGTTTGCATATTATTAAGTCTTATGAACTTGCTTTTACAGTCATTCCTTGTCTGGGGCAATTTGGAAGTATTGCGCTAATAATTGGCCTTGCAATAACTCAGTTACTTTTGAAATGCAAAATGATTAAATGACATAGTGTAATTTGACATTTTTTTCTTTTCTAAAATGGTTTTGTCTTACCACTTCCCAGCGAACATTGGCATTATGCGAGGTAAATATATAAAATTGAATTTGTTATTTATTAAGTCTAGAAATGGGACTCGATTGGTTAAAGTACGTCATAGTGCTTTCTCTTTCATGATCGTGATATAAAAATACTAATTTAAGGAATACGATATGACTCAACTTGAGAATGCAATATATTCGATAATCTTAAAGAAAAAAAAACTCTCAGTATTGTCATAGAATCATCAGCTGTATATCAGTATGGCACCAACAGGCGCAGAATGCTTGACTGCAGACTCCCCGGCTTCGTGAATTGGAGAATTGGATATTATGCAGCCATGACGAACCAGAGAACCAGGGTTTTAAGTAGATGTATGGCAGTTTGTTACGTATGTAGAAAGAAAGAAATACAAGGGTGTTTTTTTTCCCCTCCCCTGATGCTCAAAGAATCTATTACCCATTTCACAGAATTGAAGCCATAAAACATCATTTCTTTATTCATCTTATAATCATACCTTGCTGACGTCTGGGTTGTGATAGGACATGATCACAGATAAACCTGTTATCCTTCACGACTCTGCCAAACTAAGAGACCATCCAACTGGTCATGCAGTGCTGCACTAAAGCCATGGCTCGACTTAACCCGTTCTTATCATGCTTGTCTGGTTTGCTGTCTTATTATGGAGGCGCATTGATTTCTTCTATTGTTTGTGATGGTTCTCATCGTTATTCACCTATGCTGGCCTTCGGGGTGCTTCTCATCGTCATTCGAGATGGCAGTTGCTGTTGTTATTTGGGATCCACGTGACCTGACATAAGGATCCTATTATTCGATCTTATCATTGCTATGGCGTCGTTTTTCGTGGATGTCGTTCCTCTGGTTTTTATCTTGTTAAGTCTTTATCCTCTTAAGCTTCCAGTGATTATAACTTTCATAGTTATCGGTCTATTTGGTAACCTTCTCAATAAGTTGAACTTTTGGGACAAACAGGATAGGATTTCTGCCTAAGGTTATCTCGATAACTTTTTTATGTGCTGCAAAGTTTGATCAGCTATTTGCAACACGATTTTGAAATTGCTAACGCAGACACTCAAACAGATGCGCGCTGTAATGTAATCGCATTTATAGGCGGAGATAATTAACATGCAGAATACGAGACGGTTTCTTCTTTATTTTTCTCCCCAGATCACCTGCTCTGAGCGAACAGGCTCTCTTGCTTTGATATTCTGCTTTCGTAGGAATGAAGAATGCAATCGGTGTTTTAAATACCCAACGTAACGTTAGTTCGCCAGGCCTTCAAATTAGGGTCGCATTTCACCACATGGAATTTGGTGATGGTGACCTTGCACTGACTGGCAAGCCACGCCGCTCAATGTTGTTTCCAAACAGATCAGCAGATTTGTTCTAAAAAGAAATAACCCAAATATCTTTTATTTCCTCTCTCATGTTGGTTTTGCGTTTAGTGAATTTGTCGAGCAGCAAATCAGACGTAGGTATGCATTTTTTGCAACAATCCAAAACTGCAACGTTTAACAAAACCGGAACCCTTTGTCCGATATGTTCCAGCAAATTCTTTTGTAGGATCTTACTCACTCAGAGAACTATCTCAGATTTTACTCTGAACTTATATATATGAGTTCTGACACGTTTATTGCTTAATGTGTATAGTTTGATACTTTCCATTTGTCGACATCAAGATGAAAACTGTTAATTGGCACCGTTTTTCATTTAAAGGGAACTGGAGAAACGGTATAAAAAATGGATTTTATATTTCGTGAACATATAGTTTGCAGTTGTTTAGTTACATTTTCATGTCTTTTGCAAAAAGTGTTGAGAAAATGATAAGGTCACCCTATCGCTGCTCGGCCGTCAGCGCAGTTGAGCAACTTTGGGTTTGGTCAGTACTGTATGGTTACATCCAAGAAACTCTTAAGAACATCGCCACCTTAGCTCCTTGAACAGCCATGGAGCCGGGCATGTGGCTATATAGATCAGTAACCTCGTGAAAAAAAAAAACTAAAATAGCAATTTCTGAAGGCACCTCTTCCAAAGAAAAGGTGCCTTTGTGTATGTTTTATGAATGTATATATGTATGCATATTTATATATGTATTTGTAATAAACAAGTAGCTGCCAACATAAAGCATGAGGTTGGAACTCCAATAATATTTATGTATAGAATTCTGAGAAGTAGAAACGCATAAATGAGTAAGAATAGATACTGAGGAAGTAGCTTTGTGACAATTGAACTTGTCACGTTAGTGCCAGATGGACCACCTAATGCTGGGACTTTTAAAATAATGTTGTGGTTCAAACTAGACGTAAATTAGATAGGAATTTTACTCGGTGATAAGTTTAGATTTGTATTGCCTAATTTTAATTGCGTCGGCTCTTTGACGTGTAACACTAAATTCTGCATTCGTGTAGGTTTCAACTTTCAATAATTTTACCTTATTTAATTCATTTTCTTTATAATTTATCTTTTTCTTTTATTGTCATGATATAGGTACTGTAAACCCGTATCACTTAGTAAACAAAACCTTGTTGGCCTTGTTATCCCTTTCGCAAACAGGAAGCAATTTTTATACCTTGTTCAAATTGTTTGTCTGTTCGTTACGGGTGTTCCTCCAAACAACTACAGTAAATGATATTATATTATATATATATATATATTATATATTATATCTATATATATATATATATATATATACACATATTATGTATATATGTATGTATGTATGTATGTATGTATGTATCAGATCCCTTCCGCTTATAGGAATCAGTTCCAAAGATAAATGACTGTAGTCAAGGCCACGTTCACCTGATGAATCAACGTTAAACTTCCTATTCCCCAAAAATAGTGTGTTTACAGAGAACAAAGAGACAACACTCATTGTCGCTCTTATCACTTGAATGCTCTTCGAAGAATGAACTGCGTTTACAGAAATTATGTTTTTATCCCATTTGCCAGTTTATCCTATTCCATTGTCACTTGTCCAGCGTATGTCAAATTGTTCCGATCCATCTCCTTACGTTTGTTTACCTCACCGTCACATCTAGATATCTCACTCTTTCAATTCGGTTTTCCTCAAAGACGATTTATAGATCCCAGTCTTTTCCAAACTCTGTTATCTCAGAAACTTGGCTTGATTGTTCATGTCTTGACGTTCGTTATTGTTACATGCATCTGAATATTAGAAAACTACAAGGATTTATACACCCGCCTCCAAACTGCTTCTGCACCAAACTAGTTTCTCGTTTACGTGTGTATTCTTGTAGAAGTTTTTATTATACTGTATAAAACTTTATCTAAGCTATTTCTTTCCAAACTAAATATACTCATTACACGTGGCTTACAAGATAAGTTATTTCTATGTCTTTTTGTATGAAACAGTTGGTCCACATACTCTCACTTAAAGCCTGGTGTGCTCGTCTCATATCAGGTTTGCTTTGATCTCTCTCTGTTTTGATGTAATCAAAACCAGTGACGCTAATCCCATTGTGTCTTATATTTCTTACAGCTTCCTTCATCACCCTCCTGAAAGTGCAGTGGGTCGTATCATCCACTCCTGTAGGACAGTCCCCTGTTGAGCCACGTTGAATTTCCTTTAGGCTGCCATTCAGATACGTTACGGCCGCTGTTCCACAGCGCTTGTAATCCAGTGATTTCTTGATGTCTCTCCATATGTCAACATATGATGTGCCCTCTAACATTCTTAACTTCTCTCAGGCTTACCTGCACATGTCACCCTTTGTGTCTCTTAGTTTTGCGTATTGTATCAAATTCTTGCTCGCTCAACCACCCTTAATATATCCACTCCGCCACCTCAATACTTTATTCTCTTCGTAGGTTCTTATTTTAACAATAATTGCTGATTGTCACATCTCTCATAACTCTTCTTGATTATTCATTCCTCCCTTTTAACTAAAACCATCCTCTTTTTTTTCACCAAATCTCTCATTTACCTCTGTAATAATCGTATTTTATGCCTTCTTTTCACGAGACTGTTCCCCACAGTCATTCCCTGCTACCATAGTGATCCCATTCTCGAATCTTTCAAACTCCTGGTTAGCTTATTGTAATATAATATATATATATATATATATATATATATATATATATATTATAATATATACATATATATATATACATATATATGTATATATATATATATATATATATATATATATGCTTTTGTATGTGCGTGTGTATAATCTCATGCCTCTTCTCCCATCATTAGAGGTGGCAACCGCGGGCATTACACCTTCGGTCTTCAGCAGATATTTATGGCGTAACGTTGCTATCCCCACGGATGTTCAGTGGGCTTATCAGCAATAAAAATTTGGCTTTTATTTTGAATAAATGCTCAGGAGTATAGTAAACGTGTGTATATATATATATATATATATATATATATATATATATATATATATATGGCTTTCTTTTATTTTGAATAAATGCTCAAGGAGTATAGTAAACGTATATGTGTATATATTATATATATATATATATAAATATATATATATATATATATATATATATATTATATATATATTTATATATATATATATATATATATATATTCTATATATATATATATATATATATATATATATATATATGTGTGTGTGTGTGTTTATAATAATGTTCATACCTACAATTCCTGAGCTTATATTCACAGCATTAATAAGATTTTTGTCAATTGTTTGTGAACATCGTGCTTACTTAAACGCGCACAATTCATGAGGGCCAGTCCATGACCTATTGGCGCCAGAAGCAGTCATGCATGAAACCTGTTCTACTCCCACCTTCTCTTTCTCTTCTGTTCCAATGCCACAACATGCCAAGTCTCCTTTCTCTCCTGGTCACACATGCCTCATGAGCTATGCTACTGAGCCATGATCTCTGGAATTGGGTACAGGGTCATGAAGTTTGGAAGAGATCTAGTTTAGTTGACATTAGCAGCCCGAAAGCGTGGATGTGTAAATAGGTCTTGGAGTTCTTATTGAACTGAGTTTTTTTTTTATCTGGGGAGAGAGAGAGAGAGAGAGGGCGCATATGACTCTACTCGGTTCTAAGTTCTTTAATTAGTCTAAATGTGATTTTGCCTTGCATATTTTGTATACAAAGGGCTCACGTCCATTTGCGTTTTTAATTATGAACTCATGATGAACAGTGTTTGTTCTTTAACATAAGTGCTTTTAATGACAGTTTACGTGAGTACTCCTTCTTTTCAAGGTTTTAATTTTCTAATATTTACCTCTTTGATATTCTTTATGCTTGTCATTTAGCTTTTCTAAAAGTCAGCTATTTTAAAGCTTCCTTTCGACCCATAGAATAACTGGTGGAAAGAAACGCAAAGTAACTATTTATCTATATATATTTTTATTTATATATGATTTATGCGAGATCAGTGTAAAATATATACATTAATATACAAACTATTACATTACTTTGGTCATTTTTAGTTTATCTTTACAGCCTGGTTTTCTTACACTAATGAACTTAATTTTTGTAAACATAAATAGTTGATATGGCACACAAAACCTTTTAACGTCGTTGATATCCTGTATATCTAAAATTACTCTTACATCAATGGAATGTCTGATTTGGTACATCGGACTTCTGTAGTGACCTTGGCGAGAGTCCTTGTAGCCATAATGATGACAGATTTCCTTAAGGTGTTTAATATAATGTTATTGCGATGGAAGATGTCTGATCCAGGTAATTTTCTCATTAACGTTTTCACCAAGAGTTTTGCTGGAAACATACATGTATGTATGTATGTATGTATGTATGTACACACATGCATACAAATATAAATTTTTTTTCTTTCTGTCTTTCTTGAAACTCGTATTCATTCACCGAACACTGCATTCTAAGAAATCGTTGGGTAACGAAAAGCCAGGTAGGAAGGATGCTACGTTTTCCTGGAGTCTCCCGTCATATGATGGTATCTGAGAGTAGGTTACCAGATATTTGAGATTGCCAAATGACGTTTTCTTTGTTTTATTTTTACTTCGTTACATCTTTGATTTTGGTCGAATGCGATATATTTGGCCCGTTACAACTCTACTATCTTGAAGGGTTTGACATAACTTCACAGGAACTAATGAAATTAAGTTGGCGAAGAATTAAATTTTCGAGAAACGATACCAGTGGTTTCCCAAACGAGTGATGCAACTCAGCTGATCATGGCAGCTGAATCCCGTGACGTCACACTCGCTCTCGAGGACACCAGAAAAGTCACTTGACGTCACCTTTGCTTATGCAAGCCTTCGGCTGAATATACGTGGTTAGTATCACTGGATTATGGCATATAATTGATCTTGTTTAAGATGATTAATATTACACTGTTAAATTATAGATTCGTTTCGCAATGATAGGATTTCTAAAGCACAGCACCAATCAATGTTCTTCACACTCTCTTATTACGCTTTCAAGGTGAAAGTAGTAAAGAAAATATCACAACCAACAGAATACACAAACACTGCAAGGACAACAACAATCTAGCCCTTCCTACGGTGAAGAAAGCCTCAAGGTAATGTATTCATTCTTCGAGGACCACTAGTATTTAAAAACAGTGCTGATGACCCATCCCCTGATGAGGTGGGCTGTGTAGCAGGAGGATTAAGTCGTGCTTTCCTCTGATTGTAGGTATTCCTGTAACTGTCTGATAACCTTCGGATTTCCCTCTAAAACGGCCCTTTCCAGGACTTGGGCTGCCGTTTGGGGCTCGCTGTTCAGAACCGAAGAGAAAGGATTGCCCAACACCAAGATCAGAGGTACCGCCAGGATGCAAGCAGCAGCGAAGACCGTGAGGGCTATCACTAGAGCCCTCGGCAATTTTCTGGACTGTTCGTATTCCCCTTTTCTCACGGGCATCACGGTCGATCGGTAGATTGGCTGCAGAAGATCAGCTGTCTCCACGACGTCCACCACCACGGCTTCTTTATGTTCCATTATGATAGGTTTTAAGAAAGACTCCGTCTCAGCTCTTTCAAAAACAAGTTAGTTCCAAATGAACTTTCTTATATTCCCTCCGTTGAGTGAAGCCTTGTCTTTAGATGTCAGTCACTGAATGGTGCCTTGGCGGTTCTTTTTCAGTGCTGTACAATTCACTTTCACCAGCAGGTATGTCCAGGCGGCGCGAGGGTACGAGTCTGACTGAAGGAACGGTCTTTTGGAATGGTTCAATCCGCCCTCCTCTGGGCTGCCCCATTCGTATGTAGCCAACGACGTATTTTCCACCAGATCTGCTGATGACTAGAATGATGGGGGGTTGAGGGGCGGGGGTTGGCAGGAGGGGAAAGAGAGAGAAGTGACGGCGAGTACGTATATTGTGGAGGGGAGTGTTGTGGGGGGGGGGGGGACGCTGGATGTTCGAGTGGCGCAACGCATGTACAAACGTACCAAGAGGTACTCCGTGACGTCATCGATCTGGCTTCTCGGTAAACGTCGTCTTGCTTTTCGTCATCTATTCACCGAACTTCTGGCGCCATTACATTTCAGAGTTGTATTATTATGTATTATTAATATTTATTGACCGTGATTAATATTCCACTTTTTCATCTTTAATTAATTTTGTCTATTATCTTTCAACGATTATTTCTATTGTTCTCGGGAATTCACCGGACGTTCCTTTTTCGTAATTTACTCTTTTCTGTCACGAAGACAGATGTTTTTGAGAGCAAATGTCGGCTATCTTCACATTTTTGAGCGTTTTGTAAACAATTTATTTTATTATAATTATAGTTGTTATCACGGATGCTTGGAAACTATTATGGCAGTACAATAGATATTAGACGTTCTTTCTGTAGGCTATATTATTATGATAACCAACGGGCCTTGCTACATATTTAACTTCATATACATTATTTAAACTGATATTATTTCTATACTAGACAAGGAAATCACGTGAAACCCTAAACGATTGTGGAAATTGTTCACACACACACATATATAGTGTATATATATATATATATATATATATATATATATATATATATATATATAACGACTACCGGCAATGAAATTTTATATTCCCCTTCTGGGGGAAAAAGTCTGAAGAGAGAGAGAGAGAGAGAGAGAGAGAGAGAGAGAGAGAGAGAGAGAGAGAGAGAGAGAGAGGAGCGGCTTTCGTGGTACCCATTTGAGTTCTTCATTTGTCTGCCAACACCATTGCAACGTTAGTGACTGGTCGGGCCTATGATGAAAATGCGATATTTGGTTATACTTTTATCTACAAGACTCACAATTTTGATAGAGAATAATGTTAGCCGTCTGCAAAAGGCATGTAGCTGTTTAAGCGTGGTATATAGTGAGGAAGCCATGTTGGAGTTTCATTAATATGTTTCTAACATTTCATGAATCAAACTGTTTTAGTAGAATGTGGAAGTTATTAGTATATTGCAAATATTTTTTCTACTTGCCTAACGTCGATTATATGAGAGGTCACACACATTCCAGATACTTCTTGCTGTCTTGGGTAACTTGTCTCATTGCATCAGCTCTCGTGTAGTTGCACCACTATTAATCGGCAGTTGTTCTACTACTTCGATTAACGCCTGGAATGATCTAACTTCGGTATGATGGTTGTGCTTTTCCGTTGAACTGAGTATAGTGGCAATGCAGTTGCTTTCTTGTATTGCCGTTTTAGCTGTTATCAATGTTTTATGTGAATACGTTTGCAAGTGTTATTTTTATTCATAAAAGATGGCAAATCCTTATTAATCGAACAAAGTGCTTTTCAGAATTGCACAAATCAGTTTTGTGTTCATCTACTTTGTCCTTGCATGGAAATCTAAGTTGCTTGCAGTAGTTAATCAATTTTTACATGCCTAGAAGGGAAATAGGAACTTCGATTATTAGATAGCAGGAGAGGTTTAGAGAAGTCCACTGGGTACACACACACACACCACGGAAACAGTTATTGAGCTATATGGAGAAGAAAGGTTCGACCCCCCATTCGGTGTACGGTATATCCATTGAGTATTATCTTCATCTGATGCTTCTCATTAGGACTTTGTCAATCACTGTGTCCGAGGCAGCGCTGAAGCCTAATGATTTAGGGGTAAGAATCTTGCCTTTGCAATACATCATGAATAATGTTGTACAGCATAATAACCTTGGCTGAATATGTATTACCTACGTCAACTGTTTTATGAGTAAAATTAAGTCTCTCTCTCTCTCTCTCTCTCTCTCTCTCTCTCTCTCTCTCTCTCTCTCTCTCTTATTTGAATTCGAAACGTCTACCGAATCTGTTCAAATATTGTTGAATGTCAACACATCCGGACTTGAGTTTTCCTTCTGTATTCAAACCACATTGTTTGATATCAGCATTGCTCAAGTGGATGGAATTTGGTGCCTCTGAATCAAGATGTATGTACAGTAATTTGGCTTTTATTTGTTGTAATTGATGTTACATTTGAAATGTTGCTATACTTGAAGCTATCTGGAGGGCTGCTCAACAGCTAAGAAATTGGCCAGTTTCGTACTTCCGTATTTTCTTCCGTATTTTCTTTGTGAATTTTCGTTTTTCTTTTTCCTTCAAGAAGCGAGAACTTCAGTATGTTCTTTAAAGTGGCTTATATTTTACCTAAAAAGTAAAATGTTCGAATGAAAATTGTTAGTTTTGAACTTCCAGCTTCATGAATTCTTAATGTGTTTAACGTCTTATGTAAATAAGTAAGAAATACGTCAGCATTATTTTAAATACAATACACACACACACAACGCACACACATATATATGTATGTATATATTACCTATACATATACATATATATATATATATATATATATATATATTACTTTACAAAAACGAAAAATCACAAAAAACAAACTTTTAGGTAAATATGCGAACAAAGCAAATGCTTTATTTTCATTTATGTCAAAGAAAATACGGAAGTACGAAGCTGTTGAGCAGCCCTCCCGATAGCTTCTTGTATAGCAACATTTCGAAAGTGACATTAATGACAACAATAAGAACCAATTTACTGTACATACATCATGATTAAGAAGCACCAAATTTATATATATATATATATATATATATATATATATATATATATATATATATATATGTATATATATATTATATAATTATATATGTGTGTGTGTATATATATATATATATATATATATATATATATATATATATATATATATATATATATATATATATCCTGAAACCTTCTCCAGTTTGCTTTATGGTAGGTCAAGGAATTCCTTATACTTTCTTTTTCCTTCCAAATACTAGTTCATCTCTCGCCCCTCTCCTCCTCATCCCCCCTCCCCCCATCGAGTATTTGGGTAACGCTAAAAGGACTGAGAAAGTATTCATTATTAGAGGATGAGGAAACCTAAGGCATTGTTTCTTGGTTGTTATTAATTAAGTAAGATGTAATTAGTGTAATTGTTACGATATATCTGTATATGTAAACTAACCACCCAAGGCCACTAGCTGGAAATGAATTATATGCAGTCTGTTTTCTTTAATTGTTATAATTTTTTATATTTTGTGTACTAGTATTCTCAATATTATTACTGTCATTACCATTATTATGAATACTATTTTTTCTACTTCTCCATTAACTTTGTGGATATTGCCGATTATAATTTTTTATCATGTTATCTCTTGTATGTAGATTGTGTATATGTTTTTACCTTTACTTTGTATATTCCATGTATATGGCCTATAGCTGAAATAAAATTTATTATTATTATTATTATTATTATTATTATTATTATTATTATTATTATTATTATTATTATACATATCAATCACTGAGAGGTGGTGCTTAAATACCCTTACAGGAACACACAGCATCTCAATATGTTTTGAGGCGAAGGGATGTGTGGCGTCGTGAGGTTTACAAATAGTCTGTTTCCTGTCGGTCCGAATATTAGAGTGGAAAAAATGGACCTTTGTTCTCCGAGTGCGTCATTCGCACGTATCCTGTGACGTCTCTCATTACCGAAAGGAGAGGATGCGGGAACGCCCCTGCCTCCCATGTACCCTCGTCTTACCTTTGTTTAACAGGACTTAATGCTAAGTCTGTTCACGCAAGTTCGCGCGCACGTTTCCTGCGGTATCATTTTATATGTGCCTGATGTCTATCTTCGATAAGATTTTCTGATTAGCTCATTTTTCATGCGATAACTCGTAATCAATATCTGCCTTTTTATCTGTGTTAGTTCATTACGTGACATTCCATTAAATCACAAGGTTCTCTCTCTCTCTCTCTCTCTCTCTCTCTCTCTCATGTTTCATGTTTATTGGTATGCAAGAATAGTCACTGGTCTATGCTGGACAAACACTGGGTAACGTGTGCAGAATTTGTTTTTACCGATGTACGAGTACATGCTATCTGGCACACGCTGCCAGCTTTTTTTATATTTTCTGACTCAGTGCATGTTGTAATAACTTGTATAGCGCATATTCATCTTTCGTCCAGGGACAGGTGCACTGACAGATGAGAGAGAGAGAGAGAGAGAGAGAGAGAGAGAGAGAGAGAGAGAGTTGTTTCTGTTGTAATTACTAAGGGCATGCGTTAACATTTTATCCAGCTTATGCAAAATTGCATTGTATTTTCTCCTAATATGAGGAAAATGGTTAGTATAAAAAGATATACCACTGAAAGGCTACAGAAAACCGTTTTGTGAAAGTCTTATGAAAATTCCTATATCAAAATTAAAATGATATTCTAATTAACTTCCCTTTATGTACTATAGGTAAACTGTTAACTGTGCGTATGTCATTTTATATACTCGTTTTACGGGCCTTACTTTCGTTTGTTACTTGAGAGCTGCTGAAATCCATAGTGCGTGCTCTGGTGCTCTGTTCAGATAATTTAACCCATCCCCCCCCCCCCCCCCCCCCCCCCCTTCCGCTTTCAGAACTAAAACATATTCACAACTCAAAGCCAAAACGAACTTGAGTAATCCAACGTTTTCTTCAGCAAAACTCGGAACGAAATGTATAATACACCCACAAACGTTTTACTATTTTAAGACCAGCAAAAAGATAAAAACGAATTTGTGACTTGAATCAGCAACGGAGGTGAACGTGTTCAATTACGTATTTCGTAACCGAAGCCTTAAACGAAAGGGAACGACTCAATTAAGGTTATCGCAGTCTATATCTGATGACGGAACAAAGCACGTTCAGTAAACGTTTGCAAACCCAATCCTAGAACGAAAGCAACACGTTATGCAACTTTTGCATGTTGCAAACCTAGAACGAACGGAAACGAATTCTGCCATTTCAAGCGAGTAAATATATAAATCTGTAAGATGCAGAAGTGTTGCATACATAGAAAAATATCCGTTCTTAAGCCCGCAAGTAATGTTCCCCACATGATACTGATGGATCTGCTGACTTTCAAGACGCCTTATGACCTATTGACGTTTGCATCAGACCGCTAAGGTTTGTTGCTATTTTTTTGATCGCATTACGTGTGCAAGAGTGTTAACTATACGCTTAGCCGTCCTTTTTTAATCTGGGTTTGAGATTGGTACGAGTGTATCAACTAAAACGGTCACTGGGAAAGTTTGTAGGCCAAGAAATGTCAAGAACTCCTAAGCAACTGTTTCATTAAAAAAAAAAGTTGATGCTTAGTAACCATTAAACCATTAAAATGTCAGTACCTTAGATATACTTTATGGAAGAGATAGATATGGCGTCATAAGGAAAACATTTATAACAAGGGACTGATGTCAGTATTTTGACTCATCACTAATGAGTTTCAGACAAACAGACTTCGTTGCATGACCGAGCATTTGTTTTCTTCTTGTTTGCGCTACTCATCCGGATTTCGTTGCTTAAGTCACGTTTTATTTTGCAATCTTTCCATTCGATTTCATTTTTTTTATTATTATTTTATTTTAGACTTGGTCAGAATGTCAAAGCTAAATTAAATAATATGCAGATAGATATTTTGATTCGAGGACAGTGAAAGTAATTTTCCATTTTGTTGCTTTTTTTTCCTCTAAAGGGAACACGGTAGGTAAAGTGCATGAGCTAGTTAATTTAGTCATACGAGGACAAAATTACGCAGACGGAAGGAGATGGATGTGTTGAATATAAGTCCTGGATTATAAACCTGTTATGTAGAGGTAGATTCTACACATTTTCTTTTCTGTGACGAATTTTGAATTTACAGTTGTAGGGGCGTTTACATGTAGCCCTCTAGTATTGCATGTGTGGCAGATTGTATCTACACGGGAAAATGTTTTGCAACGCCCTCCTGTCAGTTGGCATTGAAAGGTGCACCGTCGGATATGATACCGCTTCTCTTTCAAGTCGGGGAAATTGTTTTGTTCCGCTTTGCTGTGGAAGTATCTATCTTCCCTTTGTGTAGTAGCATGATTCCCGCCTATCTCATCCTCACCATCATGAAAATAGATGTCGTGTTCTCCACCCACCTATACCAACATTATGTATATTTGCATATGTATATATATGTACTTCAGTCTTTTGTGTTTATTCATATATTTTCAGGTCTAGATGATAATGACTGTGAAAAATAGTTTTGTTCTCGAGTGATTCCGTCATGTTTCAAATTGATAGTTCAGTTACAGCTTGAATTTATTTCGATTAGATGTAAATTTTACGCAATAATGTAACATATTGACCTTGGTATTTTCAGGTATTGTTTATCTCCATAGCTTAATATATTTTTTATGCATTTTGTATTGACAAATTACACGGCACTAATTCCCTACACGTAACAAGAAAACAGGTTTGAGATGTAATGTGCATTAAAATTAATATTGTTATGAATATTAATGGTAGTAGTAATAGCAATTTTATAAATAGTAATGCTAATAATGATTAGTTGTGGATACAGAATTCTGAGTCGCGGTCAAGATGGGTTCCGTGTATTACCTGTGTGTGCTGAAATAGTACTTGTGCGATGTGATACAAAGGCAGTGAAGTGCTAGAAGAGAAAATTGATTTTTGAAAGTACTCTAATGCAAAATTTTTTATATACCTGGACATTTCCCAGACCTGTCTGTCGCTCTTTCTGTCTATCTGATTATCTCTCTATTTGTCTACCTACCTATCTCTGTCTGTCCGTATATATATATATATATATATATATATATATATATATAATATATATATATATATATATATATATATATATATATATATGTGTGTGTGTGTGTGCGTGCGCGCGTATACATAAATTTTATATATATTTATATATACACACGTGCATACACCAACGGGGTTTAGAAATGTTTTTAGGAAATTGTTTCATGACCAGGTGCAACCACGTTGTGTGCGTGGTTCTTCCTGAAAACCACCACGTCTTGCCCTTGAGGTTTTCGTCATAAACGCCCAGTCACACTGGATTGCTAAAGGCGGTGTCTGCTGGGTTTTATAATGCCTAAGCGCTGGACTTGGAATCATAATGACGACGACACGCTGAGCCGCATTTAAAGTCCACATCTTCAGAGGCTTTCACTTTTGATGCTTTCAGACCCCTTACTTCCGCATCTCCATTCGTTTAGAATTCTGTGAATATATATATATATATATATATATATATATATATATATATATATATATATATATATATATATTTGTGTCTGTGTAGAATTTTATTTATCCTTTGTTAGCGATTGAGAGCGTCGAAATACTATATGTTTACAAGTTTTACTAGTTCGTTATATTTTAGTTTAGCGAACATGTTAGAAAGTGTAAATCGGAGGGTACACAGTCCTTACCAAGATCTATACGTAGATCGTATCCCGAAAAGGAGTTACGCAGGAACTCATAAAATCCGAGGCAGTTGAACGCTAATTGGACAGAATTTGAAGGCTTGTCTTTCTAAAAGTATGTGAGTGGCGTATGTGTGATAAGAGAGAGAGAGAGAGAGAGAGAGAGAGAGAGAGAGAGAGAGAGAGAGAGGTTTGCTCGTTTATGTATTGAACTGTAGGTAATTGTGTATATACTTTCTCGTCATATAATTTTGATGGGATGTAGTACTGTATTTTGGAGTGCTACCAGTCATCGTACCTGAGAATTGCTCCACCCATCTGCAATAGTAAGAGTCACATGCCCTCGAGCGAAGCAGGTTAAAAGAAGGTCGTTTGATGGTATGAATTCTAAGTTCAAAGTTACCTGTTTGTTATTTTCGTTTTGCGCGGTTACTTGTGATATGATTGTGTATATATTTGAATTGCAATTCACTCATTTGTTGGAGTTAACCGTATTTTGCAAAAATTCTACATTTTCTGGTTAGGAAGTTATAACGGACAATCAATTATTTTTACATGTTTTGAGGTTTATTATTCTCTCCCATGCATTTGATTATTTATTATTTATTGATCATCCTTAAAGTTGAGCAGTTGAATGGTTCTGTTTTTCCTGATCGGATATAACAACAAACAATAGGACCAAAGTCTAAGCCTTTTAACTACTTAACATAATTTTATATTCATTTCGAACGATATCAGCCATGTTTGTGAACTAGGAGCCTTTTCGCCACTCGACGAAGTCCTTCACTCCTAGTTGGAGAGATCTCTGATGATCCTGATTGATCAGGAAGCGATTCTTCGATTGCCAGTCTATTTATGACGCGGGAGAAGATACACCTGAATGCTCAAGTTCCGGTCGACGGTACCTGATTCTTAGAATGAAGATGCACTCAGATGCATGTGCATTCGTTCGTGTGTATTCAGATCGTCAGATAAGATCATTACTTTGAACACATCTTTGTCATCTTCGCTTGATTATGCCTTCATCGTTATGGCTTTATTTTGAAAAATTTAAGAAAAGAAATATTTTAGATTGAAACAAAAAGATCGTTTTATATGATATCTCCTTCCTTCTGTTTTAAGGGGTGATCTTCAGCTTTTGTCTAGGTCTGAAAAATATAGAAGCATAATTAGCTAAGTGTTAGCGGTACTAGCTGTCCGTTTTTGTTACATCTGAAAGTTAAAATAAATAACAGTAATTTTTTTCTATTAATGTCGTTTGCATAATTTTATTATGATAAACCTTACTAGGAAAAAGTCTTTGTAAGTGTAATTAGTAGATATTCCTTCTATATATAATCAGTAATCACGTCTGTCCGTTGGTAGCTTTGCCGCTCACCAAGACGGCAAAATGCAGTGAGATGCAGCTGTCATCAGTTCTAAAGATCTCTCCCCACCCCTCCCCCTATCCCCCTCTTCCACCCACAGCAGGGTATTGAGTTTAAAGGGAAAATCCGTCTCGTGCGAGTCGCAGATGCTTTTCCCACTATCCTTTTTTGTGCGAGATTATAAAAGAAAAAAAAAAAAAAAGATTTTTCTATTGGAGCAAGAAAAATGAGTGTTAGGCGAATAGGTGAAAGGGCGCTTTTGGGACTCCCATGCTGTCAAATTGGAGAGAGAGAGAGAGAGAGAGAGAGAGAGAGAGAGAGAGAGAGAGAGAGAGAGAGAGAGAGAGAGAGAGAAAACTCCCTGTAGAGAATTATTTTTAAGTCATTATAGAATATTTATTGATTTTCTACGTTTTCTGAGGTATTAACTTTAGTGTTATCTATGTAACTTTATTTAACTGTAATTCCAGGTGCACTGTTTTTCTTAGTTCGTAAGTGACAAACATATTTGTATATCGGTGTCTTCACATTTATAAATGGAGTAGCCTACGTAGGTATTCGAAAGTTTCCTGTATTTTTTTATGCAATTGCCTGCTGAGAACTTTTCGAAAGGAACTATATTGAATGAAACGCAAAAAAATCCGATCATTTATAAAAAATAAAAATAAACGAGGCTTTGCAGCTCTGCTAGTGACTGCCATCTTTAATTGGGAGAAATTTTATTTCTTAAAATTGAAAAAAAAGAAAGAAAAGGGGCATTGTTCTCATTATAATCTGGTGACTCTGCTAGATAATAGATAGAACGGGATTTTGAGGTGATGTCACCCCAGACTTCATTTAATTTATTATGGTACGCAGTGTGCATTGTTTTCCACATTGTTTTCATCATATTTAATGCAAGGGCGGTGGGGCAGATTTAGAAAGTACACGCGTATGTATATATACAATATGTATATAATATACGTGTGTACCTTCTAAATATATATATATATATATATATATATATAATATATATAATATATATATATATATATATATATATATAATATATATATATATATATCGAGCTACAATGTCCTTTAATATCTAATTCGCTCTACCTCGGAATTAATATATTTTCATATATGCTTAACCGAAGGGGAATTTTTTCTTGATAATAGACTTGCCTGGACCAGGGCGCGAACCCATGGATCCTTTCAAATCCAGGAACGTCAGTGAAGCTTTTACCTACTACACCACCGATATATGTATATGAATCACGGAAATGTGATATGACTTATATATATATATATATATATATATATATATATATATATATATATATATATATATATATGTATGTATGTATAGTGTATGTGTGTGTATAAGCTCTAACATACGGGTTAGATTGATGACCTTCATTCTCTCAATCTAACTCGGGAATGGTAATATTGAGATGGTATTGAAATGGAATTCGTATTAGATAGTGTTAGCATTATATTCACCAGTTAAGGAGTGAAATCCTATAATTCTGAAGATTTGAGAAATATGTAAGAAAATGTGGTCTTCCAAATCTGTTAACCATGAAAAAGAGATGTTTGGTGACTCGGGTACCATAGGGTCTCTATTCTAGTGAATAATGATGAATACTACCACTCTCTCCAAGGTTGATATGTGTATTCATTCTTAAATCTTCCTCGATTTTGTGAAATTTTGACATTTTTAAAGTAAAAGATGTTTTTTTTTTGTTATTCATCCTGACAAATTCCTATTAAATGCTCATGTAAAGGTGTGTTCATAAAAAATTGTGGTTACTGTAAAACTATCAGTTGTGGTGGTTGAAGTTCGCAGTTTGTTATTCAACCGGTTATGTCAGTTGTCACAATGATTTGCCTTATTGTAATGAAGAAAAAAATCCACGTATGACCCAAAAACGTCTAGAAACATAATTCCTTGAGCCATGTTTTGACAGATTTGTAATTATTGGCCAAATACAGACAGCCATACCAGCAGTCATATGACAAAAAACCTCAATACGAAATGGAGGTCAAGACATATGGTGTTCAGTATGAAAGTAAGAATTTGTGCATGTACAACAAAATATCGAGCCGATTTATATTCTTAGAGAGGGTAACAAAAAAATGTCACAACTTTTTGTTAAAAAAAAGTATTACCTACTGTGGGTGAGTTGTGTTCAGGTAGATACAACAGACGCCTACAGCGCAAAAGTTGCCAAATAGTCTATTATACTAATACCGTTCATTGTTAGCTATAATTGATGTAAACTTAATATTATTAGTTTGATTATTTAATACTGACATACATAATTTTATTATATCATGCTTAGTTATTGTAATAGTAGTTATAGTTATTAAATTATTTATGCTAATATACCTGCATAATTATTACTATACTGTACCTAAAAAGTACTTAAAAGTATTTGATTTTCAAATTATTTTTTAAGATCTGAAGTTAGAAATATTATTACTCAAAATTTTGTACTTGAGTCCAAGTACAAGTACTAGAACCCCAGCCCTCATTTTAGCTCTGCCCTGACTGCATAAATGACGCAGACTTCCGAAGGGAAGCAGATGACCCTCTCACTGATAACATACGGTTTCATTTTGCTGATCGTATCCCACCAAGTAACATGATATTCCATTGTGCGTCCTGCCCTTTCCACACATATTAGACATTGTTTACATTTAAAGCTAACCACTCATTTGACAAGAATAACTGAACCACACTTACAAGCCTCTGTTTTTGAAGATTTGTTGGTGTGAGAAATGTATTGAACAGAGTAAAGCATCTTTCTCCAAGCTTCATAAAAGAGGACACTTACAGTTAGTTAGCATATTATATTGCTGGTTCTCCAAGCAATAATTCTATGTGAAGCTGTGTCACGTTACCAAGCAACTTCAATTCCCCAAGGGACTAGGACAACATTTTCTCCCTTTTTGTTTACTTCAACACATAGACACGCGCTTAACGTTAATCGAAATCTAATTGGATGCGCTAATCTTTGGAATAACAGTCTACAATCATTGAAGTGCAGAGTCTCCAGTGGCTGACCAATACTTGTTTTAAATTCACAGAAGAATTTGACATAATGAAACCCAGACCTAGTGCATGCCATGGTATCCTAGGTCAGTTAAATAAGCTGAATAGTCTTAAATTCCCGTATATAGGATACATTATCACGGCCAATCTGAGAGACATGGCTGACATCTAACAGGCAACATAATTCATGTGACTGGCAACTCATTAGGTAGGATTTTGTGCCTTTGGTCATCGGACAATCAAACTGCTGCTGTTCTGTTTGCATTCGTGTAAAGTTTATTATGGCATATTATGGACAAATTATTCCGAAGAAACCGAAAGACATCTTAATCTGATAATGGTATTTTGAGGCGTCTAACAAACTTTAGACTAGGTCAAATTCGTAAACTTATTAAAAAACATGTGTCCTATAGATTCATTGAGGATCGCTAACAGTTGCATATACTTGCCCTGTTCGTGTGTGATTCCATGGGATTCTTTATTGTTTTATATTTTATTTTTGTGTTTTTGCCAGTTACTGGGCAGCTATTGCCTCACGAGTTTATTGTTATTAGTATTAGCATATTTTTTTAAGCTTCATTTCCTTAACACGGGTTGCTATCAGTAGCACTATATGTTCTTCACAATCCGACTTCCTGATTGATATTCTTGTAGAATTATAAAGATATTCTTGTAGAATTATGAAGTTTGAAAAATGATCAAATGGTTGTTAGGGTAAAATTTTGTTGAATCATTAATTTTCAAGCTCGATATTGGTCAGTATGATCCATGTCGTTCTCCTAACTTTGAAATTTTGCTTTTACACTTGTCACTTTTGTCATGCCCAACAAAAGTATTTTAAGGCATGATTATATTTTCTTGGATGTAAAACATTTTTAAAACCTAATCTGAATTCTTTTTGTCTTCCACTGGAAATATATTGAATAGGGTAAAAAACCGCATGATACAGGGGTGGACCATGTACGATCAATGTGTACAACCCCAAGAAAAGTACATTATAACGCGTCCTGTCACCGGAGTAGAGGTCTTTAACTCCGTTTCTCACCAATAACAAGTAGCGTCTGATGCCCATCTCCGATGTCAGGACGCGTTATAATGTACTTTTTTCGGGGTTGTACACATTGATCGTACATGGTCCACCCCTGTACCATGTGGTTTTTTACCCTATACTTGACCTCATATTTCGTTGCTGTGCCCGCTGGACAGTCATGATCTCATGAAAATTATGATGATTTAGTTCCAGGGTTTAGCATTTGCTCTGAATTTCAGATTTTGTTGTAGGCTAGGCGCAATTAATGTCTGCAATTCCAGAATATTTTAATCCTTGTGCTCAATGAAATTAATCCTTGTGCTTAATGAAAAGGTGAGAAATGTAGAACCAGAAATGCGATGGATAAGTGGTAATGTCTTCCTTCGTTATGAAGTTTTGCTTTGTTAAACAACTGCTAGTTCTTATGTGATACTCCATTTTATAGACTAAATCACTTTTGGCATCACCGTAAAAAATAAAAATAAAAATTCACCAATAGTCAAATTTAATTAAGTTCACCAATCATGATACATTTTCTTTAAATGGTGTGGGCTGATGAAGAAAACGGTAATGTATAAAAGGGAAACTACTATGGACGTATTATCTGGTATATTCCCGTTTTCTAATCAACTTCGGTTTGGAATGCCTTAAATCGTCATACATTTGCCATTTCTGGTACTTTCTTCCAAGTTGACGCTAAATTGGAGAGTTATTTTTTTTATAAAGGAATCCAGATAACGCCAAAACTAAATTGCATCTTAATCATAATTTATATACTGTAGATTTCAAGTTCTAAGTCATAATTTCGATAGATTTGTTTTTATAATTGTACCCAGTTGTTTATTGTCATGCAGTTGCATATAAAATAGCTATATTACTAAACATAGTGTTTAGGAAGCACTTTTATTTAATGCACCAATAATGATTACTTGTTATATATGGAATATATGTTGCTTGATACAATTCAGATGGCTTCTAAATGATTTCTTAATATTTTTATTTTTGTTTTGCAGAATTGGAAGTTTGAGGACGGCACTTAGATTCCTCTGACCATCAGGTAAGTTGGATAATAATAAATGTCATATCATTGGACTGTTTTGTCCATGTTTTCCTCAAGAAGGAAAATATTCGCTGATTAGAAATTTACTGACTTTTCTTTTTGCTTGTTACCAATTATCTTCCGCGATAAACAAACTTTATGGAGTACGGTATTCCTTTCACAAAATTTGTGCAATTGAATGATTTATTGATATGATAGTCAGTAGTTTGACATTCGAAGGCTTAAAGTTAAATCTGCGTAAGATTTTTTTCTTATTTTTGCCAGCAGGCAACAGCCATCTTGTGTTTAAAATACATGGTAAATTACTCTGGGCTACGATTTTTTTTTTTTTAATATGAACATCATGTCGTTTCTAATTTCAAATGAGTTATTCAGAGAGATTTTTATACCGAAGGGGTATAAAATAGAGACCCATAAAAGAAACCGTATCTAGATCATTCTTCCCTAATTATGATACCCCAATTATGACGATTTTGAATCGAGAGTTCCAATATTCTGATCTAAGAATGGTTTTGGACTTTTATTTCGATTATTTTGCTTGAAGCCCTGCTAAAAAATGTGAGAGATATATGGATAGACTTTTTTTTATTTATTTGAAGTCCATCCCATGTTTATGGTAATTTTCTTCATGAACTATCTTGGTAAGCACTACCATTTCAGCTGTCTTATCATTCTTATTCTTACATCGTTATTCTGGAGTTCTTCAGTATCTCTCACTTCACTGTGTTGATTCACTGGAAATTTTTTATATAGATTTAATTTTCTAGAATATATTTTTCTTTTGGATTGTGACTATTTTTGAATAGATGACTTAAACTTCAAGAACATGTTCAAGTTTTCAAATTTTGCAGTTCCTTGGGTAGCTTATTAAATAACCTCAGTTCCGTTTGGCTATGGAATAGAGAAACTTGTGCCGTATGTCTATAGAACATTTCTTTGAAGACGAGAGAGAGAGAGAGAGAGAGAGAGAGAGAGAGAGAGAGAGAGAGAGAGAGAGAGAGAGAGATACTGAACTCTGGAGCATCAGTGTAATAATATCCATGTAAGACAAACATTTATTGTTTTAAACGGACATTTTAAATTTAGTTCTCCCAACCATTAGCGCGAAGAAAATGAGAAGAAAAAGTAAGAACGCAGTTGTTCCACTACATTCCTACTTCTCCAGCTATAAATACAGAAATGGTGTAGGATGTAGGATAAATCTGTGACAAATCTAAAAGATTACAATCTTTTAAAGATTGTAATCAGTTCAGATTATAATCTTTTAAAGATTGTAATCTGAACTGCATAGGTTGAAGAAGTTTTTATTGTTGTTATTTTTTATTTTATTCCGTGCAATACGAAACTAAGATCATATTTTTAAGACAGACATCTTTTGCATGAAATAGTATAACGATTTAGAAGTAATTTTGTGGTTTCGTATCATAAAAGGAAGATATTTTGTCTTGTGATTTTCGCAACATACCGAGTCACATTTGCTCAAAATAAAGCTCTTTCACGAAACTTTCTTTAGATTTGAATGACAGATATAGAATAAAAGAAATAGTTCAGTAGCTGTATTATTCCACTGAATTCATAATTCAGGACCTTCATTTCTTGTGCAGGAAAGTGCAATAGTTTTAAAGAAAATTTGCACGCATGGCTGTTAGCAATGTCCGTTCATGGTTGGATATTGCGTCAAAATTTAAAGTTTGAGATTCATACAATAAGGAAAATATGAGTGTTTACGTTAACAACGGAAGATACATGTCGTGAACTGGATGCGAATGACATTGATGCTCCAGTCTCTCTCTCTCTCTCTCTCTCTCTCTCTCTCCTCTATCTCTTCGTCTCTCTCTCTCTCTCTCTCTCTCTATATATATATATATATATATATATATATATATATATATATATATATATATATATCAAATGAGACTAACACTTAGCCTCGCAGAAGGCTTCATGCCTTTGGTAGCATTTGCTTTCTCCCTTTCGTTTGATAGTACCTTGAGTACCTTGTGTTTGCTGTAGCCTCTACTAATTATTTCTAAGTAGCAGATTCGGTCGTATTTATTCCATTAGTCTACTGGGTTGGTGTGAGAACCAAGTTATATATATATATATATATATATATGTATATATATATATATAGTATATATATATATATATATGTATATATATATATGTATATGTATATATATATGTATATATATATATATATATATATATATATATATATATATATATACACACACACACACACACACACACACATATATATATATATATATTATATATATATATATATATATATATATATATATATATATATATATATCTTGCCCTGAAATAATCTTTTTTACTTTCTCGAATAAGAGCTAGCTAGGATTTGAGTAATCTGTTTAGACCAATAATGGCTATATTGCCAGGGTCTTGTTATGCATTCCACGCTTCTGTTTACTGATTAAAGGACAACCAAGAGCTTTAGAGTGAAAGCAAACCAGAGCTAAGTACTGTAATTAGTCCGCTAGTGGCTGGTTGTTATGAGGTAAGGTATGACTGGGAACCATGTTCCAGGTTAGCTCTAAGGGCAACGTTACTAGTGTAAAGTGGTATGCCCCAGAGATCTCCAACTTACAAATTGGGGAAGTAAAATTGGTGTCTCAGACGAAGTGGTTCTGGTGACGTTTAAGCATACTGTCAAGAGCTTGCTACGTAAACTTATCGGCTGAATCGGGTATTGGTATTGGAAATTGGGTTGCACAAAATTATAGCTATTGATTGGTTTATGTAATCTGCCATATGATTAAATTTATATTGTTAGTAATCACTTCTGTGACCATGCAAGTAAGGTTTGTTATGTTTGATGTCATCAATATTATTGAGGATTTGGCGTGATTATGCAAACATGTTTGCATTAATCATATTGATTTTCATTAACTTATATATGAACATATCAAGTGCTTGTTGTTTAGTCAGGTAACATGATTGCTGGGAATTACAGAATCTCTCTCTCTCTCTCTCTCTCTCTCTCTCTCTCTCTCTCTCTCTCTCTCTCTCTCTCTCTGAGTGCTTCGTTATTTTCCCAGTAAATTAAGCCTTATTTTTAACGATTGAGTCAAGCTTTGATTTTCATTTACTAACTTGAAAATGAGGAGTAACTGCTGTCCTAAAGAGTCGATATTTTTCGTGTTGAGAAAGTGAGGATTAAGTATTTTTTCTTCCCGAAAGTAAGGATTAAGTATTTTTTTCCTCTAGAAAAAGAGAATTGAGTATTTTTTTTCTTCTAGAAAGTGAGGATTGAGTTTTTTTTTAAAGTGACGATTGAATATCTTTTCTTTTAGAAAATGTTGTTCCTCTTTGGACGAGTGGGTTACGTGCTCGCCTACCAATTCGTTAGTCCCGAGTTAAATTCCTAGCTCTGCCAACGTGGAACCAGAGGAATTTGTTTACGGTGATTAAGAAATTAATTTTTTGGTATAATGTGGTTCGGATCCCATATTGAGCTGCAAGTTCCGTTGCTAGGTAGCCAACTGGTTCCTACCCTGTAAAAATATCTCGTCCTTCGGGCCAGCCCTGGGAGAGCTATTTATCAGCTCAGTGGTCTGGTTAAACTAAGATATACTTAGAAAATGAGGATTGAATATTTTTGTTCTTCTAGAATACGTTCTCTAAACATTTTCTATCTCTGAAACGATATATTCTGTTTTCTAATTTTTCTCTCTTCTATGTTTCAAGCTCATTTCGAATAATTCTGGAGACTTTGATTCTTCTTCACTGTTCTGTCTCCGTTTATGTTCTTTTCGATGACAGTTCTGTAAACATTCTCTCTCTCTCTCTCTCTCTCTCTCTCTCTCTCTCTCATGTTTCATGCTCTCTTTTTTCTCTCATAGCCTGCGCTCTTTTCGAATACAGTTTACTCTCTTCCATGTTTCGTGCGCTTTCAGAATACTGTTCTCTAGACAGTCTCTCTCGCTCTTTTTTTTCTTTCCTGTTTCGTGCTCTTGGCCAATTCAGTTATCTAAACTCTGTGTGTGTGTGTGTGTGTGTGTGTGTGTGTGTGTGTGTGTGTGTGTGTTCTTTTCAAATACTCTTCTATATCCATCTCACCAATCTGTGTGGTAATGTGCCATGTTTTCTCCCCCGTTATTATTTTCACTGCATTCCTCTCTATCAGCCGTTCCCAGACACGGTGTTGTTCTAGATCTTTTGGGTTGTTAGGGAAGATCACGTGCATGACACATATTTGCCTGATACTCACGCTATGGTCTCTCCCTCTGCTGAGTCTTCTGCTGCTGGTGGGCCCTCACCCAAACTCCCGCTCCTGTTCTTTTTCCTACCGTTGAAGGTCAAGGCCTAATTGCAGAACGTCTTTTGATTCCTGAAAGGTTTATTTGTTTGCATTTTCTGTATTGATTTTCACATAGTATTTGCGTGTGCGTACATCTTGGTCTATCGTCTTTTATCTTGATATTTAACTTTTGTTTTTGTCAAACTATGTTTTATGATTATCCTGAATGTCAGTGATTCACGCATCCCATCTTGTCGTCTTCCCTTCCATCTAATGACACCATTATAGGATCTCTCTCTCTCTCTCTCTCTCTCTCTCTCTCTCTCTCTCTCTCTCTCTCTCTCTCTCTCTCTCTCTCTCTCTTATCTGAGAAATGGGTAATCATTGCCCCGTCAGCATAAATACGAGTCATTAGACCAAGTTTTGGACTGACATGTACCTGCCAGTAATAGTAGTATAGTCAGGCGGTTACCGACTACTGTGGTACTTTGATGACTGATTATGCCAGTGATGAGCTTAGATTGCCGCCTTTGACAGCAAGCGACCAATCATGAACGGTGTAGGCTTGCTGCTTTTGATTTCAAATGGCAGTTGATGTGCTAGTCTTATATGCTTGCCATCTTTTTAGAAAATTCCAGTGTTGAACTTTGCTTGCAAACTGCATAACTTTCTGTATGCTGATTTTAAAAGGAAACGACAGCTGATAGTAGTCTTGGTGCTTTCGAAAGCAAATACCAGTACTGAAATTTGCTGAATACTTTCTTTTGAAAGCGAATAGCTTCTAAAATCCTTGTAAACCTTTTGGCCATAAAAGCAAATAACAGAAAAGCTTGTGCTATATGCCAGCCTTGGCCAAGCAACGGAACGCTGTAAAATGGCTGACAATAAAAGAAAAGAAAACCGAGAACAAGTGGAAAGAAGATTACTAACCTTCGGGGGCACACGGGAATAATAATAATGATAATCTGAGATTATACAGATTCGGCGGTGCCGTAAAAGCTGAAATCCCTCGTCGCATGTGGATACGTCCAGACGACGAATGAAGGGGCGAGCTGAGAGTTTCTTCGGTCACTCACGATAAAGGCATCTCTCTTAAAGAGGGAGGTGTCGAATTAACTATGGGATTGGAGCCCTAATACCATGTAATTGGAATAATAAGGATCAACTAACTAACAGCGTGCCCACGAGTGGCACAGCCAGTCGGAACTCACTTAGTATATCGCACTGTTCACAGACTGAAATTAAACTAGCATGCAAACGATGGGTGGCAGTCTGAGAAAAGGATCTATTAGGGGAACAAAAGGACGGTTTACTGAGGACTGGATATACTCGGAGGGTTTCGTTATAAGTCGAGAAATATATCAGTAGGAGGAAATCAGACTGCCACAATACTTGAGTTAGTCAGAGGCTCACCGTAGGCATCCAGATGCACTAGCCAGAACTAGGCCACAGCACGTGGAGCTAGGGCTGGAGTCTGTGAAATGTGCGAATGGGGAAGTATACTTTTGTTCGCTAGTAGGGCCAATAACCGTTTGGGGGCGAATCCGATAGTGCCCTCCTAATGCCGAGGCAGTAGCGCCTCAGGGTCCAATATGGTCACCGCATCAGGTAGGGCTTCCAACCTTCGTAGTGCCTCTTCCTCGGCAAACTGGAAACACGAAATTTTGAAAGCAGAGGTGGAAGTATACAGTAAAGAAAAAATGAGAGAATTGCCAGGTGGGCAGCCATTTGCACTTCGTTTGCAAGGGGGCGGGCGGCCATTTATGAGCGAGGGTTAACCCTGCACATAAAACTTGTAACATATGAAAGTTAATAAATTTTGTTCGTAAGCCTACTACTTTTGAGAATAAATGGCTTCTGGCGAACTTTATGTACAAATTTGCTATTGTTGAAAGCTAATGACATCTGATGAACTTTTTGTTAATCTTGCTGCTTTTAAGGGCAAATCATAACAATTACGTAAAATTGGTCCATTTGTTTTACCAGCCTGTAGATATAATCCTGGATGTAATCATGTTACAAAAGAAAGAAAGGGAATACTATGCCCATGACAAAAGGAGGATCTGTGATTTCTGTGTCAGTGAAGGGAAAATGATACTTAAAGGGGAAGCTCTTGAAGTAAACTATTGTATGTCAGGTGATGTTACCATAGCAACGCTGAGAAAGGTTTTTTGAAGCCAGAGATCATATTTAATACAGTAATTTCTAGTAACCCCGTTAATAACCTGGTATACCTTCTTATATTAAAAATATTTACTTTCCACAAATAGTTTGGTTTGGCAGCTACTGGCATGTAATTCAGTATAATCCTGATGTATTATTACTTACTGAATGAATATCAGTAGGGTAATGTATAGAAGTAGAGTGGATTTGGTTGTAGTTTTTGAAGTACATTGATCGAACTATAGCATTAAGGATTACTCTCACTCTCTCCTTCCTTCCCATATAATATAATAATATATATATATTTTATATATATATATTTATAAATAATATATATATATATATATAATTATATCTATATATTATATATATATTAATTTATATATATAATCATATATAATGAGCAACAAATGTCGTTTAGCACCCAATTCACTATACCTTGTGAATAACTTACACCAAAGAATAATTATAATTCATAAGTGCTTCGTCCTCGGTGAGATTCGAACCGCCGCTTGGTTGAGAAACAGCGATGTACGTTGACTGTTGACTAATGAGTCATCAAGAGATATTTGTATGTATGCATGCATGCATGCATGCATGTGTTTCATTAATCCACACTTTAGCTCTGTTGAGGATTTAAGTCTCAAGGGATTCTGCGGCATCCTAAAAGTAACAATATTTCCTGAGGGCAATGAAGGTCAAATTAGTTTAGCGTTGTATTTACGTATTTACAGAAGGAAGCATTTAAACGCTTCAGTTTACTCATTTCTGTTTTCTAGTGACGTATCTTGTCTATGTTTTGTATTTGCTGCATTGGCGTGTTTCCTTCTTTTACTTTTGATGATTTTCTCGCAGCACCTCTTCCTCAGCTTGACCTTTATTCCGTCCTGCAGCTGCAATCAGTATCTCTGGTTTTTCTTTCACCTGACTTTCTAATAATTGATTTTGGTTTGGTGTAGCTTGAATATTTGTTTGCATTGCGTTTCCATCTCAACTCTTCTCTCCCTGTCACCATGGAAACATCCCTGAGCCTATGTAGCAACAGGTACTTGAGAAATTTCGTAATGTATTCATTCATCGCTGGTACCAAACTATTGAAAATTATTTACAAGTTTTCTTCAGAGAGGGAGTTTAGATCACGTAAAGTGTAGAATAATGAGGAGTGAATATAATCTTATTAGACCTTTTGATCGTTGCAACGGAAGCTTACAGGACAGTATATGCTCCATCCTATCTATGTCAAGAATCCTTCCCCTTGGCGCGCGACTAGAAGAACGCTGCAACTACAGGTGTCATGCTTGACCTGCGTGAGGGGAGAGAGAGAGAGAGAGAGAGAGAGAGAGAGAGAGAGAGAGAGAGAGAGCTCTGCCGGGGAAAGGTTGGGAGGGGACGGGGAGTTTTAAGGGGGGTTAACAACGAGAGGTTAGAAGGGAGGGGAGTGGCTGGACGAGGGGAGGAACACGGATAGTTCGCTTCAGTGACTCGAGTTATATTTCTAGGTGGGAAGAGGAGAAACAGTTCGATACAAACCGAAGGTTGCAGCGGTTTACAAAAGAGGGTCACCTCCTCAGTCCGATTCCGTGTGTGCCTTGGCTAGTTTCTCAGTTGATTTTGTGGTGGTGGTCTTCCTTTTGTGATTTCGTAGCTGTGATTAATGTGAGAAAGTGTCTTTTGTTTTTCATGGCAGCGTTAGAGCCGTGGTTCAGTGGTATTCGGTTGAAGTGAAAATCAGATTTGTGAATGGTATTTTGGTAATACATTGTGAGCTGAAACACCTAAAAGTGAAAGCAAAAAAGGTATCCTAATAGCAGAAAAACTAGATTTCTTTATCCTTTTTATATATCTAAGACGAGATTTATCCTCTGGGAATCGTGTTGAGTTGGCACATTTTTTTTATTTGTTCTCAGGAAACCCAAAGTTGACAGTTTAATAACTCCGCACAGCGATGGGTGCAGTGGTGTGTAATACAATAATACTCAAAATCATATCCTCCGTGATTTTGATATTTGAATTTACTGATGGTCATTCATCAGAATGGAGTAAATTCTACTTGCGAGACTTAGAAAAAGATTAATTTTTACATCATTTTAGCTCATTGCAATATCTGATGATGTAATAAGGACAAATTGGAACACCAAAAAATTAACTCAATATTAGAAATTTTATGCCGTGCGTTAATTGGACCTTTAATTTTTCGGATTTCTTGCTGCCATGATGTATGGTAAATCATTTTCGGGAAATGTAAAAAGACATGTATAAATTCGTCGTTGTATATTTGCTTGATATACACTTAATTTGATTTACGAAACAAATTTCGAAAAGAAAATTCTATTTCTGAAAAAATCCCTGAAATTTCCAATCATTTATCAAAAACAGAACTGAACATATTTCATAGATATCAGAATATTGATACTTCTGATACCATATTTTGCCAAGAAAATTCTTTATAATAAAGATTATTTGTTCTATTTGAAAAGTAACTCGGTAATTGCTTTCCGTATGCAGTGTAATTTTTCATCATTGTTACTTTAACTTTGACAGTTTTATCCCCGGTGTCAAAGTCAGTGTCTTTAGTGAATTATTTTTGGAAGTTTCTAAAACGCCTTTCTCGAGTTTTCACCCTGAAGGGAACCGTGCATTATCATTATATTTATGTGTTTACCCTGAAGGGAACAGTACATTATCAGTATATTTCTGTTTTCACCCTGAAGGGAACAGTACATTATCAGTATATTTCTGTTTTCACCCTGAAGGGAACTGTACATTATCAGTATATTTCTGTTTTTACCCTGAAGGGAACTGTGCATTATCAGTATATCTATGTGTTTACCCTGAAGGGATCTGTACATTATCAGTATATTTCTGTTTTAACCCTGAAGGGAATGTACTAGCAGTTTTATCCCTTTCTTTTTTAATTTTTAACCCTGAAGGGAACTGTACATTATCAGTATATTTCTGTTTTTACCCTGAAGGGAACTGTACATTATCAGTATTTCTGTTTTTACCCTGAAGGGAACTGTGCATTATCAGTATATTTATGTGTTTACCCTGAAGGGAACTGTACATTATCAGTATATTTCTGTTTTTGCCTTGAAGGGAACTGTACATTATCAGTGTTTTTCTGTTCAGGTTTACCCCACCCCCAACCCTTATACTGTCGCACTCTTAATGGTACGGTATATGTAGTACCTTAACCATTAAACTAATTATTCTTATTTAAAACTGTTAATTCTCAGTGTATACTGAACTTTTGACGAATGGTTTCAGTGTCATCTGGTAACCTTGAAGTAGGTTTCTTAAGTATCCAGCTGTTATGGCGTCAATTTTTAAGAATTTTAGAATTGTTTGAAGTTTACAGCCGATCATTTATGCTTGCGTTGAACTGTTAAATGTTCAGTTCTTCAGGAAAAATATATTACCCTAAGATTTCGTGAAATCAAGAGAGAGAGAGAGAGAGAGAGAGAGAGAGAGAGAGAGAGAGAGAGAGAGAGAGAGAGAGAGAGAGAGAGAATGTTAAGACATGCACTGGTAATAGCTTCCTGTTCAGTATTCATGTTCATTCTTTTAACATTATTTCATTTGGTGAGGTAATAAAGGCAGTTAATAGTATCTTATTTTTTAATATATTTTTGTCTTATTTTGATAAGTGATCTCTTATTTCTGTATTTCCCAGTACTTTCTGTTACTACGTTCTATTGAACACCGCATTCTGTAGAAGCCTGCATTTTAAGTCAGTTGGCCCTGTGTGCTTGTTCTATATGAATAGGGTTCATTATTTGGATGATAATAAAAATCATCATCATCATCATCATCATCATCATCGTCAACACGGAAAAAGCCTTTTCTTTAGGACGTAGAGAATTAGAGGAGCCGGGCAGCCAAACCAAGGCCTGTCTCGCAAGAACAAGATGTCCCTAGATTTAACGTCCTTTATTAAGAAGCAAGTCATATAATATAAGGAAGTACTGGAGAGCCCAGAGAATTCCACATCCTTAGCGTGAATGGTATGCAAGACTGATCAAACCGGGCTAACATTCTCGGTTACTTGAACATCGTGTTGAGGTGCTATTGGGTCACTTTACTTACGGTCGCTTCGTACTCACATTGATCAATATTGGTATTAATATTTCCTCCGGCTAGGTGACGGGCTGCTCCAGGAGTTAGAACTCGCTCTGGCATATGACAAAACGAATCTGCAACAACATTATCACGGCTAGGCTTTATATCGTTTCCCCTTCTTGATCTTCTTTCCCCCTATGTTTTTGGTTAAAGAAGGTCTCCGAGTTGCCACTCTCTCGGGCCTCCATCTTTTAATTAAAAAAGTTGCACGTAACTCTGAAAAGTCCGCGCAGCAGCAGCAGCTACCGAAGACGTTCTAGTCGATAAGCACATGAATTAGAATCTCTGGTTGGAACTGGTTCCCGCTGCGATAGAAAGGTCGGTAAATGTTGTAGGAAGCGGTTTCGTGTGCGAGCAACGGATGGCCCTAATTCCCCTTACCAAATTGTGTGACATAACAATTTTTAGCATTACATTTCCTGTGCGACTTGCCGGCTCTTTATCCTAGCTTGTCATTTGTTTTTGATTCTTCTTAACGCCGGGTAAAATCCGGTAATTGGCTCCTTGTTACATTTAGTGTTCTCAGACAATCTGTGTACCTCACCCTACTCTTAATCATCGACCGCTTTGGCCTTTGTCATATCGTTTCAGACCCCCCCCCCCCTCTCTCTCTCTCTCTCTCTCTCTCTCTCTCTCTCTCTCTCTCTCTCTCTCTCTCTCCAATGTTTACGATTTGCTTGCGTTAACCGCCCATATCAACCTGTACGTCATTGCTGTTTAGTTGGTGTTTGTGTTTTTAAGGTGAAGTTACTTTCCTTAGCAACGATATCGACGCAGTCTTCTTTCTGTTTATTCTTCTCTGAACGATCAACAGGGTCATTTATAACATCGAGAGATTCGTTGCACGCAGAAGGAAGGATTTATTGGGTATACTCACTCAATAATATCCATTTACTTTACATCCATTTACTATGTCAGTAGACAACATTATGTTGCGTGTAGAATAGCAAGAGACAGTCGATTTACGACGATATTTTGAACTTTCTCTGGAGGAGTACATCGATTGATTGTCCGCGACTTTGGAATTGTTCAGTCCCAAGAAGTCTTAACGAGGTAGCCTGCAAATGTGTGTGGGTGTTCAACTCTCTTTCTGAGAGAGAGAGAGAGAGAGAGAGAGAGAGAGAGAGAGAGAGAGAGAGAGAGAGAGATTATCGGCACAAACGTAGAAGAATGTTATTGACTATTGACTTCAATTATTGAACGTCGCTTATCTTGGTACATGGTAAAGAAAAGAATATCATCTTCCATGAAAATCTTAAAATTCAATCTAGTAGTAATATTTATATTTTTGTAGTAGCTTCTGATTAATAATTCCATGAATGGTCCTTTAATATAGTTCAGTTTAGATCATAGTGCATTCCCTGACCAGCGTAGTAACTGTTATAAACGTGGGTGTTCTGTAACAGAAATAACTAAGCTGGTAAAAATTAAAACATATGCTTTCTAACAAAAGCTTTCAACTGTACATAGGTTTGTTTTTTTATTAAGAAAGATGAAATTTTGATTCTAAATTCTCCTAATCTTACGTAGCTCCTTTGCTAAATCTGGAGACATGATCTGGCCAGTACCAAGGTGAATGGAAACCAAGTTCTTAATTTTGGTCTATTTGTCTGAGATGTGGGTCACATCCGGAATCGACTACGCTGTTAAAAATTCATGACCATATCTTTCACAGAAACGTTCGTGTCTCCTGCGTCTGATTCATTTCCTCTCTAATTCTTTTTCATTGTCAAATAAAGATTGCTAAAAACGTGAAATGTGTCATTTAAAGAAATTATGATGCTACCCCACCCTTTCATTAGTTGAGGTCTGTGCAGTAGAAAAAATATTCTGGAAAATGGAAATTATTCAACCATTCCATTAGTAAAGACATTTTAGTTAAGCTGAGGGCCTGCTCATCCAGTGTTGCTGTGAATGATGATGATTGCATGCCACAAGGGTCATACAAGTTGATGCAATAGTGTCACATCTTTTCAATTTTAGGGACAACTTTCTTTAATGTGTCTCTCCGTCTGTGATTTTTTTATAGAAACAAAAGACGATGCTGCGTTGATAAAGTATAAAATATTGGCGCTAATGATAGGAGGTGACTATGACTTTGGTCTTCAGTAGTTAAGGCTTGTGAAATAGGATCTGCGACGTCTATGTAACCACCGGTTAGTTTTTGTAATACCCAATTTTAAAGAAAGACACATCATTCCTTGTTCGCCATTTATAGACAATGACGCAGCTAGAATTTGTGAATTTAATGTTAAATTGCCGAGTTGAGAGAGAGAGAGAGAGAGAGAGAGAGAGAGAGAGAGAGAGAGAGAGAGAGAGAGAGAGAAGGATGGATAATAAACATATTGTCATGTTCCAAACTTTTGTTTGTTAAAAGGATAGGATAAAGGAATATTTAGTATAATATACCCATATATACTGAATGTTACTTAAAATCTTGTTTCTTAGTGATATTACGATAATTTTTAACATTGCAACATTAATGAAGGTGTTTCTTTAAGGTTATTATTTGTTAAAAGTAGTTATCCCATAAGCCTGCTCATGTCCGTCTTCACATTTTAACCAGACTGCAGGCAAGAGAGTGAAAAATTCATATATTCACTACAAATCAAGAGATACAGTATATCAATGAAATGTCAAAATATGAAGCTAATATCTTCAAGCACAATTCATTCTGTCATATTTCATGTTGCCCTCTTTAGATGACTCAAATCCTATGTTCTAGGGGTAATATGTTTTTGGAATTCCCCCATGGCATGGATGAGGTCACACCTCCTCCTCCCGTGGACTTGAGTGCTTGGAATGAAAATGTCTTGGTTGCTGAGTGACATGGCGGGTGATTCCCGCTGCATTAGTCCGAGTTCAAGCCCCTTCGGAGATGGGTGGTTTGGGCGGCACATTGGTCTCCCTACCTAGTCGCTGTTGTTACTTGCCTAGCTGCCACAGGTCCTAAGTGAGTGTGGAGGGGGCCTTGGGAGCTTATGTTTATGTTCGGTACCTAGCTCATTGTGAAAAAGTTCAGTGATCTGTCCCTTGTCCTGTTGCTGATTCATGGCATTTAAATCGTTAAATCTTTAATGTAGCCTGATCATCGTCAAAATATCTGGATGGATTTGTTTCAATCGACCATTCTGCAGATCATCATGTTGTCCACCGTTTGTTTGTCTGTTAGCATATAGTTTACTGGAATAACTTTTATTTCGGTTTCATAATAGTTTCTGGATTTATAGAGTCATCTTCAGTGTATGTTGTTCTTCTGAGGGACCAGATATACGATTTATAAATGCGTCAATTTTCGTTATCATTTGCTGAAAGTGAATGAAACTAGTAGAAGGAAAGGTTTGGGAATGGATTTTATTAATGCTACTTGTCCTCACCCTCTTGTATCGTATATTTTCCTCTTTTCATCATCCCTTTTTATCACTTGCAGCAAAAAGAGAGAGAGAAAAAAGGGCTTCCTTCAAGATCTCAGGCTATTTGATTTACAGTCTATAAATATTACCGTAATATTTATAGACTGTAAATCAAATCTTGAAGACAGCACTATTTCGTAATATTATTGCATGTCATTTCCCATGTCATGTTGCATTGTAATTACTTGACATTTTTCTCACTAAATCAGGGCTCGTGCTAGGTCACCGGTCTATAGACGAAACGCAAGATCACGAGTTGTGAAAATCTACCTTATAAGAAGTAAAACATTCTTGTTATTGTCATGTCATTGTTATAGGAATATCCTTATTTTCATAAAAATCAACCATGAAATCCTTAAACCTGCTAAACAGGGTTTTACAGCACAGAATATTCCTGTGCCAACTTTTATTTTTAAATTTCAAATTCTTAGCTTAATTGTAATTTATTTTATGCTACCTATTGTGTACACCCCTCGAAAATGTAATGAAGAAAAAGAGAAGAGAACAGACCTTTATTTATATATAATATAGACGAAAATAGCATAGGTTTTCTGGGACATTCCCTTGCTAACTTATCGTCTAAGTCAACATTCGATCTTTCGGGCAATAAGTCATGCCTTTTCTTTAGTAAAGAGATCGATGCACCCTTCGTTTTTTTGACAGCACGTCCGAATGTTATTGAATTTACGTGCATACCTTTGAACCAGTTAACCTGAGTCTCTCTCTCTCTCTCTCTCTCTCTCTCTCTCTCTCTCTCTCTCTCTCTCTCTATTTCTTCGTTAGTGCCCCTTAGATTAGGCCATGTTTTCAGTGCTTGATTCAAGCTTCGATTTTCATCTGTTAACTTGAAAGTGAGGTGTAACTGCAGTCTTAACTGTCAATATTTTTCTATTTTAGAAAGTGAAGATTGAGTATTTTTTTCTTTTAGGAAGTGGGGCTTGATTGTCTTCAAGATGTAATATAAGGTAAATATGAGCGCTGCAAGAAAATAACTGAAAATATCCTGAGTGAATGTATATACTTGTATTTTCGATTTGCTGAAAAATAACAGCTGGCAAACTCGTGGGTTTAATATTTCAAATACAAATAATGACCTTTCGAAGTCTCTGGGGGTTGCCTGTTGTTGCATGGATTCTTATGGTCATTTATTAGGTTAATGGCGTGCTGTTGCGAAACTTTGGCAATAATCGAAACTCTGATATCCAAAATGACTCAAGTTAGAGTAGAAGTTCTATAGGTCAAGATTTGTCTCAAGCCATTGCCAGTCCATGCTCCAGCTACCGTGTTTATCCACTTTTGGAACCTCGTTCGATAAGAAGCGTAACAATAGTGGCAGAGTTTGGCTGTAGTTGTTTTGTTTTGTTCCAAGGTAGAGAATAAGCAACCTTCGTGAGACCCAGTGCCTTATACAATGTTCACGAACGACCTTGAATTTGCTCGTCTTGCTTAGTCAGTAAACGATGTCAAGACATGCTGTCTCAACGTTTTAAACAGAAGAAGGAAGGAAATGTATTGGTAATGAATAGAAGCGTTAAGAGGAATGATTTAATTGAAGGAATACACTGTTTTCAGAGCAGTTCCGTCGAGAACATCTATAATAAAGAAATAGCTAATTGATTGACTGAATCTTTCACACTGATATACAATAATTATGATCGTCGATGCTCATCACTATTAAAATGGCTGGCGTTTCATACGCGAATGAGCTTTTGCAGAGTTTAAAGTATAGATTAAAATCAGATATCTTATTTCCTTAATTTCAAGATTTTACTGCTATTTTAAGATAAAAAAACTTAAATAGCAATATCACCTTCATTTCTTTTTTCTAAGAAAAGCAATTGCAACGCGATCCCCTGTTTAATTTTGCCCGAGTGGCTCTCATTACTTGGGAATCTCAAAGTCTTCTCAGGTACTAAGTTTCTCTGATTAATGTTCTAAAGTTATGGAGAAATGATTGAAGGAAATTATGAGAGAGAGAGATGAGAGAGGGGGGGAGGAAGGTAGATAGAGAGAGACGAAGGAGAGGGGAGGGAGGGAGGGGGGGAAGAGATTGAGGAGGGATCGGGGGGCGGAGGAGGAGAGGGGGAGGGGGCGGAACGAGTAGGAGAAGGAGTTACACGAATGATCTCTGGAGACGTTGTGAGAGGAGAGAGAGGAGGACGATGAGAGGAGTGCGTAGCTCGAGTCGAGAGAGAGAGAGAGAGAGAGAGAGAATCCATATAGGATTGTTGGAAGATCACGTCTGCTCAGATCACATTTCTAATACTGGAAATTATTCTGTAAAACCAAGATGCGTGTTTGTTATTTTTTTATTTTTTTATTATTCGTGATGTTTGTTACTACTTATGAAAACAGATTCATCCAGAGAACATACCACCTCAGTGGCTGAAATTTTGAACGGAGATTTTGAAAGCCAGAAAGTAGCTGAGACACATTCTCAGGGTTATTTGGATAAATTCTAGTACGATCATCAAAGCCATTTTTACGCTGACGTCCAGAAATATGAGAAATTGCAGTGTCTTTTAAGTGAATAAATAACTAATGTTAGATGGCTGGACAAATCCACTTTCAAAATTGTGAAGAATCTGCACTGGTAACCAATATTTTTGGATCAACAAGAACATATTAAGTGATACCTAAGATTAAGATTTTGTCAATAGTGTTGGGAGTTATTTAAGTAATCGAGAAATAGTGGTTCTGAACTAGTACTGGGTGGCTTTGAGGAGCTGTTCGTAAATGTAAGATATTTTTATATCTTTTATCATTTTGGGTGTACGCCAGTTGACCCACAATCAATAGTCATCTGAGCCTCGTCAGTTTAAGTAGAATAGTCAATACCTACTCTCTCTCTCTCTCTCTCTCTCTCTCTCTCTCTCTCTCTCTCTCTCTCCGTCACTGATTAACCAGACTGTCTACAGTCTTTTTCGGTGTACGAATTGAAGGAAGAAAATCTCAAGGTATTAAGTAGTATGTATGTATGTGTATATATATATATATATATATATATATATATATATATGTGTGTGTGTGTGTGTGTGTGTGTGTGTGTGTGTGTGTGTGTATGTAATTGTAATTGTAATTGCAACATCCACAGTGCCCTCTTAGCTTCTCGAATTCTTCGCTCTTTAATTGTTATTCGCTTGTTACTACAAAGCCGTAAGATCCAAGTGCAAGATATATTAAGAAACAATAAAAACTTTTGCCCACTTGTATACGAATGGTGAGGATGGGTCTATTCCAGCTCTAAGTCTATATAGTATCTGAAAACGAGAGGTATATGTATGTATGATAAGTAATAGAGCTTTATCCTCGTGGTCAGGTCGGCGGCAACGTGGCCTCCTCTTTGTGAAAATGAGACCCGGGTTCGTTTCCCGCTACCTGACACGCGAAGAATTCGGGAAGTTGAGAGGGCATTGTGGCTATAACAACAATTACATATGTATTTGGTAAAAAGAGACTAGTAGATTCTCACACACACACACACACACATACACACACACACACACACACACACATATATATATATATATATATATATATATATATATATATATATATATATATTATATATATATATATATATATATATATATATATATATATATATATATATATACATACATACACAAAGTGATGGATTGTATGCAATCCTAAGCTAGGGAGAAAACGAAGGCAAGTTATAAAAGTATAAGAGAGCCTATCAAGAATTTCATGAAGAGTAAGATGTTGTTATACCTGGAAGTAAATGCTGACAGAGAGGCCTATGAACAAAGGGATTTCAGAATAAAGGATGCAAGTGAACAGATACTTTCTGATGTAAATATCGTCCTTGATCGGTGGAGTGATTACTTTGAAAATTTATTGACTATAATGTAAGAGCGGCAGAGATGAATGATACAAAAGTGGAAATAATTTAGGAAGTAGCTGTTACGGATATAAGGAGGAGGGAGATTATAAGGTTAAAGAACGGAAAGAGAATAAAGTGGTGCAGTAAGGGGGTGATGATGTGATTGGGTCGTTGACCATGGTTTGTAAGGTATGTCCGGATATGGTAATGGTTCTAAAGGAATGTGTTTGTTGCGTAAAGGTAAATATAATAAATGCTACAGCAAATGTTGTAGGGTAGGGTGTAATATTACTTACAATACCAGGGAAGGCTTGTGGTAGGATTTTGTTTGCGAAAATACAACAAAAGAAAGAGAAACTGACAGAAGGAGAACCGTATTATGGTTAGACAAGAAAGGTGTTGTGTGGGTCAAGTTTTGCCATGAAATGCCATGTGAGAAAGTAAAAGGACAATTTGTATGTGGCATAAATGGGTCCAGAAGAAGTTTGATAGAGTCCATAGTGAGGCTATGGGGAGGGTTTTGAGAATGCATAGTAGAGAAGATAAAAAAGATTATAAGTTTTTTCCGTGGAAGTGAAGCGCATTTGAGAACGGAGGTGGGAGTGACTTGTCTGAGACAAGGGCTTTCTATGTCTCCTTGGCTGTTCAATATCTTTATAACTGGAATGATTTAAGAAGTTAGAGAAAGAATAATAAATATAGATGCAATATTGTGGAATAAGAAAGTAAGTTATCGGTAGAGTGCACAATGGCCACATTACGTCAGGAAAAACACGCTTTGCAACTCTTCTCTTTGCATTTTCAAGGCTGAAATAAGATATATGACGAGTAATATGTGTTCACATTTTTTCAGCCTTGAAAATGCAACCGAGTAGTGTTGTGACACGTTGGCAAAAAAAAAAAAAAAAAAAAAAAAAAATATATATATATATATATATATATATACTATATATATATATTATTATATATATATCTATATATATATATATATATATATCATATATTTTTTTTATATATATATACACATACATACATATATATATATATGTGTGTGTGTTTTTGTGTGTGTGTATACACAAAAGTATATACATAGACTTTTGAAATTAATTTGAGTTTTATAATGTGTTCCTCGAATTTTGCTAAATTTTTTACTTTGAACAGTGTCTGTTTTCCGTTTGTATGCAATTTTCAAAATGGTTTTTCTCCCAATAAGAATGAATAAGAAACAAAAGTTATGGCGATGGAAATGTGAATTTTCGCTTGAAAGCTTAAGATTATGTTGTCTTTGCAGAGGTGTTCATAAAATAATTAAGCCATGTTGGTATGAGACCTGACCATATAATTGGTGGTTATTAGACAAAGAATTGTCAAAATGAAGAAATTCCTAGAACGGAGAGCGCAATCTCATGCTCATTCGTCCATGCTGAGAACTGGTCATGTCGGTGCGCCAGATATAGATCCCTTGCCTTTAAGCGTACAAAAATTTTTAAGAAATTTAGATGAATCTAATGCGATAAACAGGCCCCACACGGCCCCCGTCCCTCTGGCTAGGGTCCCCCTTCTAAGTGCCAGTGATGACCTTAGGATGCTTGGAAGAAAAAGTGCGCAAGACCACATGAGAGTATATCCCGAAGGTATACCCAGACTTAAAATAGGGGACGATCATGTTCATAAGTTTGGGGATAACATAAGCGCGTCTTCTCTGAGCATCGATTCGACCTTATCAGACGCGATCACGTATGAGTTAAGACCGAAAGAAGAGTTGAAACCAAAAGAGGAGGCCAAACTTTCTCCTCGACGATCTCTCATAGAAATAGTGGATGCTGTGGTTGACGACCCCAATATCCTACACTCTCCCTTGCCAGCCATCATGCGGAAGCCTTCCGTAGGACAGCTCAGCCGGTCGTTGTCTTTCGACGAAGGAAAGTCCATTAAACATGTCCTCATTAAACAGCAAGAGCTGTCGAAGTCTGACCCCATGATCAATGCCAATGCCAAAGATCCCGATGCCCAGGGGTATAGAGGGATTGTCCGCAGAGATTTTCTACATGACGCCTTCGGGGCCGTCAAGAAAAAGTTCGCCGCCAGTTCTTGGAGACTCAAATTACGGGTAAGTGGCAACATTGACGCTAAAGAGAATTCTTAATTAGATTTGTTATTTGTTTCAATTTTGTTGCTTGTCCGTGTTGGATTTTTTTTAATGATAATTTATTTGGATAAATTCTAGTACGATCATCAAATTCGTTTTTATAACTCTCAAATGCTTTTATTTCAACAGCCATGGTGTTTTTTCTGTCGGGATTAGTTTATCATCGCGATAACTGTACCTTTGGTCTGATATCTGGAGCAAAAAAATGAATTTTTCCCTTTTGATGTCATATGTACTCTTTATTTGGTCCATTCGCTGTTGCTATATAATGATTCTTAAACGTTGCACTTATGATTTGGTTGTTGTTTTTTATTTAATCTGATAGGGCCTTCTCTGCATCAGATTACTCGTTAAACAAAATACACTTATAAATGTTCTCTTGCTAGGCAATCATTTTTTTTTCTCCTAGGGCACCTAAACCGAGTAGGGTCATAAAACCATTTCGGCATCGCCTTTTTCTCTGGCTTATTTAGTGTATAACTAGAATGGAGCTTCAAAGATGTATAATGCCGCGCTACCTAACTGCAGTTTGAAAGTGTAACACGCTTCTTAATATACAAAAATTTTACGCTGTCAAGTTCATTGATGTAACTTTTAGCAATTTATGATTAAGTTTCTCTTCAATTAACCCTGGTTTTTGGCTGTAGATTTGTACGTATTATGTATACATAATTTACAACATTACGCCCTTTCGCTAACTAGAGGTGGTTCCCGAGGAAGGGCAAAACCGTGAACACCCCAGGTTCACACTACAACTCCTGAATCTGGGTTGAACCTCCTGTACGGAAAACGTCCTGATAAAACTTTCACAACATACCAAATTCACTCACCTACAGAAAAGATTCAATAGCGTGTATAACCCCAATACGCACTGCCCCATTCATTTCTGTTTTTGGTCACTCCATCATTTCCTGGATGTAGAGGTTCTTCCTTTCTAATTCCTGTACCCAACCATTTCCAAGTCTTCATTACACTGTCATCATCCATTCTTTCCACAAGACCCAATCATCCCCAAATGGTCTTATTCATTCATGTGCCTACGGTTAACTTTTACGAATTTCCTGTTCGTCAACCTTTATCACTTACTTCAGTTTTTCTTATGGCTACTTCAACGGTTCATCCCTAAATCTTTCACTTTCTTTCATTCGCACTCAGCTCCACTATCTCAGAGAAAGGTTGACTTAACGATCTCCTCATACATTCCATACATTAATTATAAGTGTACTGCATGAATTTTATGTATCTAAATTGCGTATTCAGTTACGTACACATGGAAACTGTCATTGCATTTTGTGCATTTTTAATGAATGAAAAATATCTGCGTAAACATTGATTGTAAATATTTCCATTTCGTCACTTGAATTTAAAAGAACCTGTAAATTTTAAGCGTTTGACTTCTAGATAGCAAAACAGCTTGCCGTTCAGAAAATGCTACAAGATAACGTGTGTTGTAAGCGAAAGTTTATTCATCGTCACTAAGGTTACTGCTATGGTTACTGCTTTGTCAGAGTAGTGTCCCTTAAGCGAGAACAGAAAACGACAAAAATTCTTCTGGTTTGGAGGGGTGACTATAGACTTTTATCATTGCCTAGCTTAACAGACTATTGAGTTTGCACACAGACATGAGTTTGATTTATTCGTTACGCGAATATCTAGAATAATGAGACAGACTTTCTTCCTAGAAAATTGATTTTTAACCGATAAATTTTTGGCTCTCGGTAATTTTATTTCAATGAAGAATAACGCTATATGATAGTGTGTTATGAAATTTGGTTCATTGTCTTAAGTCATAGGGGTCTGGTTGATTGATTAGGAAACCAAACACTTCAGATGATTAATCGATTAGAAATTAGGTGTCCAAGTATGAAGTTGACAATACCACCAAAAGTTCAAGTAATTCATTGATTTGAACCTAAACTATTGAAAAATACTTGGCGTTACCTTAATTAACAAGTTTTTTTTTTTTTTTTTTTTTTTTTTTTTTTTTTTTTTTTCGAGAAGCGAGTGAAATCATTGTTAAAGCTGCCAGTTAAGCTAGTTTATGGCCGGAAGGCTTCATGTATCCTTATATATGGTTGCACTGATACCTTATACTTCATTTCTCTCGTTATGGGATATTATTCTTATGTCCCGATATCAGCAACTTTTATGTAGCTTTCTCTGGTATATTTTTCCTTACTCACAGGTGATTTAAGTAATTGAAAATAAGTGAGCCGTTGTCAGGTCATCGTATTTAATCACGTGAATAAACAAATGAAAGATATGATGATCGAAATCACATGAAGCTAGTATTAGTGATAGATTCTAAATAACGCTACAAAAACTATGGTCACGCTTAAAGTGAATGCTAGAATATTGATACTAGGGTGCAAGAAGTTGGGTTATTACTTGAACCTTTTACTTTTGGTTGAATCGGCTAAGGACTGAAAGGAAACATTCCGTGGCTGGAACTGTTTTTCTCTGATATTGGGTCTTCTTGTTGTCACCGTCTGTGAAGTTATATGATATACATCTGTTATCTGAAGTATTAATGGCTCACATATAAGAAGTTATTATTATTATTTTTTTTCTTTTTTTTTTTTTTTTGCTCTATCACAGTCCTCCAATTCTACTGGGTGGTATTTATAGTGTGGGGTTCCGGGTTGCATCCTGCCTCCTTAGGCACTTTTCTTACTATGTGTGCCGTTTCTAGGATCACACTCTTCTGCATCAGTCCTGGAGCTACTTCAGCCTCTAGTTTTTCTAGATTCCTTTTTTATTATTATTATTATTATTATTATTATTATTATTATTATTATTATTATCATTAAGAAGTACATGTATTGAAAATATACACCTTTTGAAATATTCAGTGCATATTGTCTTTATCATTATTATTCAAAGAGAACTTTAATATTTGCTAACATTGACTAGATTTTGTTCGAGACAGTAACGAGGAAACAGCTGCAAACCTTGTTGTTGTATATGAAATTTTGATATATTAAGAATTCTTTAGTTTTAAGTCGACACGCAACCCTTGATATTTATTTCCTCTGCCATGTCTCTTAATTCATTTGCTATATCCTTTTGGTCTTACAAGATTATTTTTAAGGGATTCACATTTAGGAACTTTGCATATACTTTGTCTTAGATTTTTTTTTATGGATTCACATTTTTAGGAACATTTGCTACATCTTTTGGTGTTACAAGATTATTTTTAATGGATTCACATTTAGGAACATTTGCTATATCCTTTTGGTCTTACAAGATTATTTTTAAGGGATTCACATTTAGGAACATTTGCTATATCCTTTTGGTCTTACAAGATTATTTTTAATGGATTCACATTTAGGAACATTTGCTATATCCTTTTGGTCTTACAAGATTATTTTTAAGGGATTCACATTTAGGAACATTTGCTATATCCTTTTGGTCTTACAAGATTTTTAATTTTATTGGATTCACCAGTTTAGGAACATTTGCTATATCCTTTTGGTCTTACAAGATTTCTTTTAAGGGATTCACATTTAGGAACATTTGCTATATCCTTTTGGTCTTACAAGATTTAGGAACATGTTTAATTAGGACAAATGTTCTTAAATGTGAATAAAAAAAATAATAAAGACAAATTACCTTACAGGACTGAAATTGACGGAAGATGCACATCAGAATTCAGACTAAGAGGATCTTGAAAACAAGTATCATAAATAACGTTGTTTTTTCTTTGTCCGGTGAACCACAACCACCACTGGGCAGTTTACCTTGAAGTACAAATTTGCGTTTCAGATCAGTGTTTTATGACTACTTGCGTCAGTAGTAATGGACCCTAAAGGTGTTAGCGGACGTTTTCACATGAATTGCTCTTAGTTATGAGCCGAAGGAAAAGCTCCGTAATGAAGGACTATATCATTTTTCGTCATCAAAGTTAACCTATAACTTGATAATATATAAAAGTTAGGAGTCCATTCCATTAAATGGTGTCCTTTGTCACTTAAAATGTGTTTTTCTAACACTTTAATCCAATGTAAAACTTTTAAGACAATAATTAGAATATAAGTCAGTTTATGGTTAAAGAATTGTTCTAAATCGTACATTTTTATCGTTTATGATTAATATCTTAATGGTTTGACTTCACTAATTTCTCGCATACGTTTTCGCTGGTGTAAGTCAGTACCCACAGAGGAGGCGTCAGTCCTTCCAGGAAGTTATTTACACACCTCGTTAAACAAGAGAAGGAGTCGCAAAGCTTCAAGTTTCATGTGTAAAACATCGCGCGAGCCATGTTCTCTGAACTCTTTTGGTCTTGAGAAAAAATGGTGTTTATATATTCGCTAGTTTGAAATGATCACAGAAATCCTTTTGCCCTCTCTCAGGTTTTCCTTATATATAAAAATAAGTGAAAGAAAAATAGACACCGCTCATAAATTGCGTCTTACTTTATTGCCACAGAGGGGGTTTGTATTCACTTCGGTTAATCTTATTTTGTCTGGAGTGAAATATGAGTTTTTTTTTGGGTAAAAACTAAAGGAGTTGAGATCCGGATTTATATCATGACGGAAAAAGGTTTACTTGTTTTCCTTGATCAAAGGTCTTATAACCCGTGATAGTTTTGGTCCGTAAATCTGAAATAGTTTATCTTCAACACGCTAGCAAACAACGCCCGTTGCTCAAACGTAATTATCCCCCACGGTTCGTTGGCGACCTTTTCCGATAAATTGCTATAGTTTTTTATGAATTGCACCTTTTTTTATAAGCTAAGATTTACATATTCTCGATCAGACGTTTCTTGATTGACTTTTGCGTTTTTCCATGTATTTTATATTTGTATTATTTAGTTTTTTAAGGCTCAAATGAGAGAAATATTAAGGAATCCGAAATTTTATCTTCAATGCTGAAGGACGTTGGATATATATATATATGTATATATATATATATATATATATATATATATATATATATATATTGTGTGTGTACATACATACATACATACTATATATATATATATATATATATATATATATATATATATATATATAAGAGAGAGATTGAGAGAGAGAGAGAGAGAGAGAGAGAGAGAGAGAGATGTATATTATACATACACTCATATACAATTCTTACGCACATGGCCAAACCATTTCAAAACACTCACCTACGGTAACCTTCTTTTACCATCTCTTCAACGTATCTCCACCTTCCCACTCAATCGCACTCAACCCCAACACTTCACTTCTATAAGGAGAGTCAGTTCAACGATCTTCTCTTACATTCCAACCATTACCCCTACCAACAATTCAAAATTCTTCCTAAGATTTTGCACACACCTCACCACCTTGCCTGTTTCACCAATCCTGTGACTAACCTTTCTCTCATCGTGCCATCATCCGTTACATGTGCTTCACAGTGCTTTTATTGATCAACTACTTCCATTCCTCTGCCATCCATCCACATGGGTGTGTGGTTGTGCGTTTGAATATGCTTAATCTCTGCCCCATTTTCCCCGGCAGAGTTGGTTACAGGAGGTGATAACCTTCTGATTCTCAATATTTTAGAATTCAGTTGCTAGCCAAAGGAATCATCAGAATTGACTGAACATCCAGGTTCTAAACTTAACTTGCTAAACTGAAGGAAACTGAAGGAATGATAACAGCGGCACAAGATCAGGCCCTTAGAACCAGATATATCCAAAGAACGATAGATGGAAATAACATCTCTCCCATATGTAGGAAGTGCAATACGAAAAATCAGACCATAAACCACATAGCAAGCGAATGTCCGGCACTTGCACAGAACCAGTACTAAAGAGGCATGATTCAGTAGCAAAAGCCTCCACTGGAGCCTGTGCAAGAAACATCAGCTACCTTGCAGTAATAAGTGGTACGAACACCAACCTGAAGGAGTGATAGAAAACGATCAGGCAAAGATCCTCTGGGACTATGGTATCAGAACAGATAGGGTGATACGCGCAAACAGACCAGACGTGACGTTGATTGACGAAATCAAGAAGAAAGTATCACTCATTGATGTCGCAATACCATGGGACACCAGAGTTGAAGAGAAAGAAAGGGAAAAAATGGATAAGTATCAAGACCTGAAAATAGAAATAAGAAGAATATGGGATATGCCAGTGGAAATTGTACCCATAATCATAGGAACACTAGGCACGATTCCAAGATCCCTGAAAAAGAATCTGGAAAAACTAGAGAGACTCATGCAAAAGAGTGTGATCCTAGAAACGGCGCACATAGTAAAAAGAGTGATGGACTCCTAAGGAGGCAGGATGCAACCCGGAACCCCACACTATAAATGCCACCCAGTCGAATTGGAGGACTGTGATAAAGCAAAAAAAAAAAAAAAAAAAAAAAAATAATAATAATAATAATAATAGTAATGTTTTTTTTTTTCGAAAGATGATCTTTATGTGAGAGGAGAATCGATGCAGTTATTTTCCTTTCATAAAAGATTGCAGCTTTCTATATCGATTAAGTATGCGGTGTTGATATTGATATATTCTCTGCTCTCATCACTCTCTTCCTCCTCTCTCCTCTCTCTTCTTCCTCTCCCTTCTCTCTCTCGTCTCTCTCTCTCTCTCTCTCTCTCTCTCTCTCTCTCTCTCTCATGTTTGTTCACCCTTGGTTTATATTACATTTTCCTGGATAAAGCTCCATTCCGTAACTGTGTGTTTCGTAAACATGAGTGTCGCTGTCATTTACCTACGTGGTGTTTTAACTCTGGAGGCGACGCCCCAAAGTTATAGCCCTTTAAACTTTTTAACTTTCTCTTTCCTCTCTGAGTTTTCCTGATAGATTTTCTGTATGTTGAACCATCGCTTATTCCTCGGTTTTACGATATCTTAAAACAAGTAAAAATTTTGCCGAAGTTTTCTGTACATCGTATAATTATGGCCACCGGAAATAGATCTTACCTTTCGGTGGTTTCGTTATAATTCTTTATGAGCCGAGGCCCATAAAACTTTAACCACGGCCCGTTGGTGGCCTGGCCTATGTCGTTGCCAGATGCACGATTATGGATAACTTTAACCTTAAATAAAATAAGAACTACTGAGGCTAGAGGGCTGCCTTTTGTTATGTTCGATGATTGGAGGGTGGTTAATCAACATAAAAATTTGCAGCCCTCTAGCCTCAGTAGTTTTTAAGATCTGAGGGCTGACAGAATAAGTGAGGACCGACAGACAAAGCCGGCACAGTAGGTTTCTTTTCAGAACTAAAAGCTCAACGAATGAACTAGGATGATTACATATCTATGTTTTCTTTATCAAACGAAAATGGTCCCAGGTTGCTTATGTGAGCGATTTTAGAATTTTTTGATTCATGGATTATGTTTTTCAAATAAAGTTAATTTCTGTGATGCATACTTTAGCAACTATGCCAAGAGCACTGATCAAGCTGAAACCAATTTCGAAGTTTCCTGAATTTCCACAATTCACCCGTTAGAATATGACTAAGCCCGCGACCGTTGTCTTTTTTTCTATCACCCACCCAACCTGAGCGTAACAGATTGATAATATCTCTATTTTACGATTATGTATGGATTTGAATGGTATTTGTTTGATAGTCTTAGGTTTACTCCAACCACTTTTTCCAGTCACATTTAATTGTCAAGGGCACTCTAACTGCCATTTGTATTCAGTTTTTATCGTTTATGTCTTGACGTCATAAAAAGATATTGCTGAGGACGAATGATATCAGGAGACCCCCATTATCTTCATTAGAGATAATGAAAGGTTATAATGTTTCCTTTGCGATCATTTAGGGGAATATAATGAGACGTCGTAAATTGAGACAATGGGTGCTGCACTTTATATTACAAGCTTCTGGCCTAGTGTAGAGAGAGAGAGAGAGAGAGAGAGAGAGAGAGAGAGAGAGAGAGAGAGCATCTTTCTTACTTTGGTTAAACTCCATACATTGCCCGATTTAGGACTAGGCACGCAAGGAGAGTAAATATGTTAAGGCGAGTACGTTTTAAATATGCTAAGGAAAGTATGTTTTATGTTTTCATAACTTGTTTTCAATTTCTAATTTTGAGTGAAGATGAGAGAGAGAGAGAGAGAGAGAGAGAGAGAGAGAGAGAGAGAGAGAGAGTTTATGACTAATTAAATTGTGATGCATTTTTGATATCGAAAAGTTTGAAGTTTTGATATAATTACAGTGCATGGGTTAGAGTTTAGGAGAATTCATAAGTGCCGTAATATGGAAATGACGACATTTGGCAAACGTCCTGGGAACTCGTTTGATGTTATGCTTAGTAGCATAGTTAAGTTCCCTATGATACTAATCGAGTTAGCAGATGGTTGCATTCCGGTCGTGAATACGTTGGGTGAATGTTAAGGTAGGGCGGTCCTAGCGCATCGCAAAAGTTGTAAGCTCTGAAGTAGTTGGGGTTTAGGCTAGTTTTGGAATGATTGTATTTTAAACATTATCTGTATCCTCATAACTTTAGTCTGATTATTTGATTTTGGTTTTCACACTGCTGAATTATTTGGTATCTACATTGTAAATGTTTCTTGTCAATTAGTTTTAAAAAATAACCTTAGGCAATATCCGTTAAAATATTTTTTCTGTGCCAAGATTCCCCTGACCTACGTTCAAACCAGTTTCGTCTGTAAACATTCTTAAGTGAGTTTCAGTATCCATAGCGTAAGTTTAATGTAGTGTAAATTATGGACATAGTGCAAGATCACAAGCTTTGATAAAACATTTTTATGTAATGTGCTATGGAGTTTCACCTCAGTAATTAAGAAAGTTACAAATGCCATTCGATAGAAGATGGAAAGCCTTGGTTCTTTTCAGTTGATTCGTTTCACTTGTTTCTTGTGACTCTAAGTAGTTTATATTATAAAAAAAAAAAAAAAAAAACTTTAAGTTTTGGAAGAGATTAAAAATTCTGCATCTGGGTTTATCTGTTGTAGACCCCAGTTTTTTTTTTATAAATGACTCAAGCATTAATAAGAAACTTGTTTGCTCACGTAAAGTGAAATACAAAGTTTAGCAGTTCTCTGGTATTTTGTTTGGAGACAACACTCGATTTCTTCTGACTTTTGTGGAATACTGGTTATTTGTTTATCGAGATAGTTCTGCTCCACCAGCGATGGCAAAGAATTCTCAAAATACCGTCTTATCGTGGCAGAGGAGATAGAGTCACGATTGTAATCTAATCATTTAATATTCAATAAGATGCATTTTTTCATTACAATTTAAATTACGAACCATTATTAGGTTCAGCATTTCAAAAGTAATAATTCACATCCTCCGAGTTCAGCGATTAGTGGGTAACTGGTTTTCGTGATTTTCTTTCTTTCACACTGTGTGATTTTGTTATGTTCATAAAGTTTTCATATAGTATTAACTTTTTGAAATTTAACCTTTTCATCGTATATGTTTAATACGCAGTAATTAGATTTATACCAAACGCTTTACGCCGGTGTAAGTACCTGTTTTAATAAAGGCTGATGTCATTGACAAGGATCCCAGAGTTTTATATATATTTATATATATATTTATATATATATATATATATATATATATATTATATATATATATAGTGTTTTATATATATATGTATATATATATATTATATATATATATGTATATATATATGTATATATATATATATATATATATATATATATATATATATATATATATATATATATAGATATTATATATAATACATTATTATTTGGTTGGGTGGGTGATGGGGCCTGGCGACGGGCGAACTGCCTATCAAATGAAAGTGACAGGAAAATTCCTCCCACCTACTTCCACTTTTTATCGTGGCCTCAGTAGAAATAGCATTACTTATCTCACTGCCGTAAAAACTTGTTTCTTTACGCTACTATGGTAACGGGCATCTCATATTGCAGCTTACATATTTGTGAAAGAGCTTCTTTTTATGTTGCTCTGTCAGTCTACGATTTGATGGCTTTTTTGTTACATTGTTTCATTTTCTAAGACCATTAGTTTTTTTTTATATGCAGTTTGAAGTTTTGTTATCTTTTAAACCTTTCAATTCATGCTTTTTAGTAATCAGTTTTGAAACCTTTATATTGGCTTACCTTTTCCCGTCTGTAGGTTGTTGGAACACAATTAAATTATGGTATGTCTTGTAAAGTACTAGTGCAGGATTTCAAATCGAAGTAGTAGTTGTCAGTGCTCACGATGCAATGTAGCAGTGTTTATAACATTACTATATAAATGATAGCGTCACACTATAATTGCGGGTTGAAGAGGATAACATGAGCACACTAAAAGACCTTGGTCGCCGGTTTCGGATAGTTTTTGTTATAAGACAGAAAACCGTTAGCACTTCGTTACAGTTAGGGTGTGTTATAAAAGAACGAAATTTTATTATTTTATTTATTTATTTTTTTTTGGGGGGGGGCTTTAAGGAACAGATTTTAGGGCGTGGCAAGAACTGCATAGTTGGTGATGAAATTGTAGACCTTGTTATAGTAGATTCACTCAACCGTGCGTCTGATGTCTAGGCCAGTCCCTTACGACGCGCCTGATTGGCTGTTGATAAGCCAATCACAGGGCTGGAAACTCTGTCTCTCTCGAGAGTTCACATAGGCAGGATGTATGTTCCACCTCTCCTGAGGGATACTTTTGAAAGACGTATCTCTCAGGAGAGGTGGAATGTGAATCTACTATAGTGTGTTAGGATTTTGAACGCAGTGTGTTCGTGTGCTTGTATATATTTATGCGTATCATATTTTATTTGCGAATGTCCATGAATATTTTATTAAGGTCTCTTTTGTGACAGAAAGATAACACCACAACCAGTGATTTCGAAACCGTAGGGGATTGTGACTTACTTTTTGAAATGTCATATTCTTGTTAAAAAAATGTTATAAGGAATTTAAGCTCGATTCCCCAAAGTGTCTTCCTTGCTAGATTAATTGAAAAGTTACTTTTCTATATTATTACATATAGAAATCTAGGAAGAGGCCGTTTTAGATCTTGTTAAGAAAAACAAATATTCGTGTTAGATTTTTCTGGAATTAAGAGTCAAGCGGGCATGAAACTAGCATTTTTAAAGAGTTTCCCAGTATCATAAAATCCAGTTTTTTTTTCTCCTTTGCAAAAGAGATTGTGGTGATATCGTTTTACTCGTCTGTTTATTTATTTATAACAATTATAAAATTTAGTTTCCAATCCTTCTGGTCCCAAGAAGGAACTGTGATAAATATATGATTCTCGTATTATATTATTGTGATACCCACCCTATTTTACTTTTGTAACATTTTCAGAAACATTGCATATGTCTAACTTACATTGCTTTTTGAGAGCATGTAATTATACGGAATCAATGTAGACCATAGAATTATTAAGTTCTAATTCGCTTTATTCATATTTATATTATTCATACCGATATGTACCTTTATTCATATTTATATTATTCATACCGTTATGTACTTTTATGCTACTTCCAGTTTTATTAAGATGAAGCAAAAGAAGCGATATTTATATAGTATGGAAGACGCTTGTGGAGAGATGCATTTCGTGACACTGAGTTACAAAATTGGCTATATTTGGGCCGATGACATTCCAGTAAGGATGACTCATCCATTTTATGAGTATTGGTAGCCTAAATTTTTTCAGACATCGATGTACACTTTATGAGTGTGAATAATCTGTGTTCGGGAAGGTCGAATAATTTAAAAAACACATTTTTCTAATGTCAAAAGACTCCCGTTTTCTTTTGAAATTGATTTACATATCTTTAATTAAATGTAGCGGGATTTTCTACTTTTAATTTAAGCTTTACCATCTTTTGGCTTTCGGATTCTAATTGTTTAGTTCGTAACTGACATTTTTGCTATATCAGTTTCGGATTTGCGGCTTTTTTTTTTTTTTTTTTTTTTTTTTTTTTTTTTTTTTTGGTCGAGGTACTCTTCGCACAAACTACTTACGTCGTCCAGGATCATTTCGACCAAGACCTCCCTCCAGTTGTTTTTCAAATAAGAAAAAAAAAGCTACAATTTTTGTTTTCCAGAAATATCGTCTGATGCTT
>NC_087212.1:54200142-54205142 GCF_015104395.2 Macrobrachium nipponense | reverse complement strand
TTGTTACAGAACATTTTTACCGGTCATATATATATATTATATTCACTATTGGGCAGTTTCCCTCTTAGGATGTGGCTGCACATTGCAATACAAAAAAAGCCGTTGCCTGGTTTATTTATAAAACTGTTGGGACAAGGATAACCTCCCTCTGGATAAAACTTCAACATCATTTGCTTAAAAAAACTGCTCTCTTACCCGCACTCCACTCACGCTCAATGTATTACACGTATATACATATACACAAGTGTTTGTTATATTAACAAATAATATATATATATATATATATATATATATATATATATATATATATATACTATATATATATCTGTAATAGAGTACGTAGCGATACTTCGGACCCTACTGGTCTGGTGACATCATTTTGCAAAACACGATCAATAAACCAACCTTTTCTGTACTGTCGAAAGGTAACTTCTCCTTCCCAGTCCAAATACAGCTAATCCCAGGGACATGCAGAGACTGACAAGTCTACCACCAATTCGCGATTTGTGGAGATTGAAAAACCATGGGTAAATCGTTTATATATATATATATATATATATATATATTATATAATATTATATATATATATAAATATATATGTATATATATTTATGTATATAATATATATATTATATATAATATATATATATATATAAATATTATATATATATATGTGTGTGTGTGTGTGTGTTCATTAATAGACATTTCTCACTGATCTTTTTTGTTAATTATGCATGATACGTTTACTATACTTGAACCTAAAAGAAGGATATTCTGATAACGTCTCTAAAGGCTTATTTTCTCAACGTAAATACTGATAATTAGTTTCAAGATAAATGTAATTATTATTATCATCTTTGAGCTGAAGCAAACATGGTTGTGAATGCTCCGTAACACTTATTATCAGAGGGTTCACGTTAGCATAATACATTTAAAAAAACAACTCAAGTTTTATATACCTCCAGGTAATTATTAGCCGAAACCGGTTTGATATGTTAGAAATATCACTATTGTATTTCGCCGTAGTATTTTTTTTCTCTACCTATCTTGCTAGAACTGGATATACAACCTTTTCCGGTATTAAATTTTTATCCTTTACTTTATACATGATAGTTATGAAACTTTTAGTCTATTTCTTACTATCTGAATAAGAACAAGTCCAGCGGTAGAATTTCCGACATTTTTATTTGCACAAATTATTACTTCTTGACACCTTTTATGTTTCATTAAGGTGCCATTTAAGAGGGGTGTTATAGGATCTGCTTCTATGTTGGTGATCGAGGAAATAAAACGTATGTTTTTTGTTTTTATTTTTTTTTTTATTGGTCATGGATTACTATATAGTATCTCTGACTTTACTGCTTCCAGTCCTAAATAGAAAGGAAACTTCATTTTATCAAAATGGTACTGTCCTCATAGTTGAAAAAGAAACCCACAAAATCACTTTGTAACTTGTTTACTTTTAAATATTTACATTTAGTTTTACTACACACTCGAGTACTTTCAGGCCCTATCTGTGGCCCATTTTCAAGAGATGTTTGGGATGTTAGCCTGGGTCAAGGCCCAGCAGTATTCTGGAACTTCTCGTTGAGCTGTCATTTATGTGATGGCTGTTCTGGTTTCCTTGAGAGTTGCCAATCCCCTCTTGTCGCTCTGATATCCTGAGGTGATGGTCAATGGGATTAATCCTTGGGGTAAGGGTGTGGTCATCAAAAGTCTGTTGGGCAGGAAACCTAATCTCCAGGTCAGCAGGGTCAATCTTAGCTTCTTTTAATATCAAAGCTCGGCTTATGGGATCTTCTGAGGTAAAACCTTTGTTTTCTTCTATTACTTTAATCTCTCTGATGAGTGCACCTTTAACTACTCTCCTGTGACTAATTTTGTTGCTTTTGTTTATAAGCCTACTGTTTTTGAAATCCATCCTATGGTCATTTTCCCAACAATGCCTCGCTATACCACTCCCCTGAGAGTTAAGTTGTACTGCCCTTCTATGTTCTTGGATTCTAGTCCTTATTCCTCTACCTGATTCCCCCACATATCTGTGTCCACAATTGTTGCAATTGATTATGTTTACCCCCGCTACATCATCTGTATTACTGTCTTCTCCTTCCAATTTATTTTTACATACTTTGTTTTTTACGGTATTATCAAAGGTATATACAAATTTATATTTACTTTCTTTCATTTATGAAGTGATTTGTTTCATTTTAGGCATAAAAGGGAGGGCAACTATTTTCTTGTTTTCTTTATTCCATGTACTCTCTACACTTGCTCTGTAAAAATTTTTTCTAGCTTTGTTGAGTGCCCTTTTTCTGAACCATTCCGGGTATGCTAATGCATCGAAGCTTTTACCGATGTAATTTCTTGTTCTATCTTGCAAGGGTCACACGTTCTCATTGCCCTAAGAAATAAACCTGTTAGAACCCCTATTTTTATATCATGACTGTGAAAAGAGAAGAAATGAATATATGAGTTTGTATGTGTGGGCTTTCTATATGTGCTGAATTCATATTCTGTTTCTTTTCTTCAGAAAAAAACTGAAAGAAGTTTTTGTTTGTCCTCATAGTTTTATTTTCTGAATTTTTATGATTTCATTTGACCTGTCAAAAGTAAATGACAAATCGGCTTGCTTGAAAAATTATATATATATATATATATATATATATATATATATATATATATATATATTATATGTATATATATGTGTGTATGTGTTTGTGTGTATGTTGTATGCATATATATTACATATACATATAATTTGTATGCGCACTGAATTAAGTCATGCTACTGCTTACGTTAATACCTGACACTGAATCCGAACCTTGATGATGAGAATGACGGGCTGGGAGAATGAATAGTGGGCCAATTTGAGAATTTGTTAATAATCGAAGGTAGCGTCTCAGTGGAGTGGTCGGCATGGTCCTTGACCTGCCACCTCGGTGGCCGCGAGTTCGATTCTCGGGCATTCCATTGAGGGGGTAAGTATTGTGAATTTCTGGTGATAGAAGTTCACTCTCGACGTGGTTCGGAAGTCATGTAAAGCCGTTGGTCCCGTTGCTGAATAACCACTGGTTCCATGCAACGTAAAATCACCATACAAACAAACAAAACAAGCAATAGGTGAAGTTTTTTCCGATTTCATTCCATTCTTTTATTCTCACTGGGCAGAACTTAGTTGAGGTAAGTGATCAAAATACAGCCATTAAATAAGACTTGAGTTTGCTTATAGTAAATTTTCCTGCAGTGTTGCTAAGGAATCCAAAGCTAGTGCTATCTTTGGGTTCAGAATCGTATTTGTGCTATCTTTGGGTTCAGAATCGTATCATTTTAATGATGCGGAATGGGGGTTACGGTGTTTGGCTGGTTATGATTTTACATATCCTCAATAACGAAATATCACATGATTCAGAGGTCGAGGACGAACTGTTCCAAGAGATTTTTGGGCAAATCGAAGGTGGCCTACTGACCTCGTTTCAAGGATAAACTTGAACAGGACCCTATTCGGAACAATATCGAAATTTCCATGCCTGTGATGAATAGGTGCAAATCTATTCATTTCAAAGTTTTATGATGTTATAATCGCCCACACGTTATGATTTATCCAAAAAATGGGTGTTTCCTTTTGAAGAATTTAATCTCAAATACCCCTCAATAAATAACACAGCCTCTGACAAAATATCATTCTTCATAAAAATATGTGTACAGGATTCAGCATTGCACGAACCTTAAAACATGATTGAACGTTATATAACGATAGAAAATAATCAAGATATTGAAGAATAAAATCGCTACAGTACACTTAGCTGTGGTCTGCTCTGAAGCAGTGTCAGCCAGTTGACGAATTCTTGGTAAGTCCGAAGTGCTGGTATTGATCCGAGTGAAAGTTTATCCGTAGTAAATGTAGATCTTACGTGTTGCATTAACTCAAGGGAGTCAACATAAATCCACTAACTATTTTAAGTAGCGAAGCAGTTCATAGAGGGGTAATTATTGTAATTATTATGCATTAGTTATGAATATCATCAGCTAACCTCAAAACCGTCAGCGGTCATCGATGTCGGAAATACCCAGCTTAGGAACTGGATTTTTATCAGAGGATGATGAGGGCAGCTTCTTCATAGATGCATGAATGAAGTGGAAAGTGAAATGTTAATGAAGAAGTAGGAGATCATAAGCGTGATTCATTTTCGGTTACTTTTAGCCATTTTGTTGAAGGGTGATTCTCATATCCCTTTCAGAAATATCTGGGTGTTCACTCTCTAATACACTTGCGCAGAAAAAGTTGAGTATCTGAATCATTCATTAAAGTTCAGTAAATTTCGATAGGTTTGAAAATTGTAGCTTTGGATGTACTGGAAGTTGATATATCTGTCCATATGTTTACCTATTGCCGCGTTACTCGACCGTTTAAGAAGTCGTACTTCTAGAATACAAATACATGCATATTCTCCACAGCATATAACTGTCTTGATAAGAAATGGGGAGGAATGTTTTTTTTTTTTTTTTTATACTTTTTTCGGACAGGATATTTTCGTACAAAGATGAAGAGGCAGCTTGGCGATAGTCGTATCAATTATGGATGAGCGACAGACGTCAGAAGAAGAGCTTACTCGTCAAGGCCGTTTATTCCTCCACATGAACGGCCCTGGATAGTTCGGGATGACATTAAGCGAAGCGACTTGATAAATAAGTTATTTGCTGGTACAGGACACAGATTTCTAACACGTCACGTACCTTAGTTCAGGTTCTCGTATTGATTGAAGCGCAACTTCCATTGGACATTTCAGTGAATCATGGTTTCTTCTAGAGGTCGTTAAACTGCGCGTTATTTTTGGAAGGGAGCAGCTTTCATTCTCATATATTACTGTTTTTCCTTATCATTGTTTTTATGACTTGAATTATTTATAGTGCCCTTTTGATCGGTTTTGATTATGATGAAGTAAAATAGTGTACTTCATTACAGGGTTAGATAAGATTATAATAGAAAAGAGATCTCCGAG
>NC_087212.1:54195142-54197642 GCF_015104395.2 Macrobrachium nipponense | reverse complement strand
CGTTATATTAAAGAAAGAAACGAGGTGATGATACGCAAATACTCTTTTCTGGACCGCAAACGAAAAAGAGTCAATGAATAACTAGTGAGTTGAATGATGCACTCACCTTCACCCCATTATTCTAATGAGTCTCCTTCAAGCTCTTTGAAATATGAGAGCATGAAAATCTCCTCCTTTTCCTCATCGGTATTCATATTCGGCATCAAATAAGGGAATGTAAAGTCTGATGTCTTCTTCTCCATTTTATCTCTGAAACTGTTCCTTCACAGCCTCTTGCTATGCGAGTGTCGTGGATTGGTGACCCCAATGGGATTGTTGCCATATGCAGCTATTTTTTCATATTTATTCACTCTGGTGGTCGTATTTGCAACGGTCATGGCTCAGTTTAAGCTTTCTATTTTCTTATGAAGTCAACGGTGAATGGATGTGCGACATATAGTAAAAATTAAGAAGGCAATAATGCAGTTATACGCTTTGCAACTTTGTTAATCTACCATGTATTAACTGAGATAATTAATATAGAAGAATGTGTAGTGACTGCTCGATTTACCAGTTTTCAAGTCCAAGGACACATGTTATACCATATAGAAGTAGATAATATTGTTAGCAGTTACTGACAACACAGGAAAGAGAACGTTGTTCGAAATAAAGATGAGGTGAAAGATTATTAAGAAACCAACTCTACAACTTTTATGAAAACATTTACATGGATGATTTAACGTGAAGTTATGCGGCGAGCACCAATTAAGTCTTGGCCATAGGTCATTGCAACACAAACCATGACTTTATAGCCTTGTTGTGTATCGCCATTAAAACCTGAATAGCTCATTTTGAAAAGGAGGACTTAACCCGGGCTGTGAATTTTGGCCATCGCCCATGAAATGGGTTTTATTCGGCAAGAATTAAAAGTACATTTCATAGGCTGTTTAATGACAGAATGTCGTACATAAATGTAATCAGCAGGAAATGTATGCTTCAGTGTAATCAATAGGGAGATAAGTATACAAACATTATTTCGTGAGGGTTTTTTTTTTTACAAGTACCGTCACATCGTGTTCACTGTAATGTAATTGCCCCAATTTTGTTGATAGAATTATTGCTCCGTTGGTATGAAAAGGGAATATTTTATCACTAGGAACATGTATCTCCGTATGTTAAAACAACTTCAGAGGAGAGAGAGAGAGAGAGAGAGAGAGAGAGAGAGAGAGAGAGAGAGAGAGAGAGAGAGAGAGAGATTTTCTGACGCTCAAATAAAATAAAGATGACTGTAGGTGCCAGCGTGATGAAGAGAACATTGGGAAACTTGCTCTAAGGGCCCAAAAGTGAAAATAGAGAGGTATTTTGAGATGAATGACAGCGAGAGAGAGAGAGAGTGAGTCAAAACGAATTCAGTTTTGACATTTCACGTAGCTTTTAATGTGTGCATTATGAGTTTTTCTCCGTGTAACTTTTCGAAAGGGAGATTTTATGTTCATCTGCATACCATTTGTATTTTCAATTAGAGCTGCTCACACTTATCACGGAAGTAAGGAAATTGAGGTTATATGTGTTTAAGATCAGAGCAAGTTCTTGCACAAATCAGTCGTTGGGTTGTTTTGAAAGCAAGCAGTCTTTACTCACATGTGACGAAACTCAGTTTCATCAGCATATTATTGAGTATATTTAGTTTTCGTGTAACTGAAATATATATATGTTTGCAAGTATTTAAGAATCATTGTGGGATATGGGCATGTATTTGCTCTTACTTTATGTACTCTCATCCAGTTTGTTTTCTTTCTGCTTTCTCGGAAGATTGTCAAATTACCAGACATGCTTTTAATAATTTCATTTTTTATTGCGATGTCTGTGATTTCCTGCGGTTTTGATACTTCAGTTTAAATTCATATTGTTGTGTTTCTTCCGTGACTTCTTTATTGAGATGATTAAATCTAATGCAGTGCACTTTATCACTCAGGCCGCCCTTACCAATCTGTCCGTCCGCACTTTTTTACTTTTTTCTGTCCGTCTTCAGATCTTAAAAACTTCTGGGGCTAGAAGGTTGCAAATGGGTTTCATGATAATCCACCCTCCAATCATCAAACATACCAAACTACAGCCCTCTTGCGTCGGTAATTTTGAATTTCATTTAAAGTTAAAGTTAGCCATAACCGTGCTCCTGGCAACGATGTAGGCCAAATCATCACCAGGCCGCGGTTAAACTTTTATGGGCCGCGGCTCATACAGAATTATGCCGAGACCACCGAAAAATTTATCTATTTTCGGTGGCCTTGATTTTATGATGTACTGAAAACTCGATTGCGCCGAAGAAGCTTAGGCCCATTGTTTTACTTTGACCTGTACAAAATATTTACTTAGACACCTCTTATGTATAAAGTTGTCTGTTTGTATTCATGTACAAAGTTGCTGTGTGATGTCCAATACATACGAGTACATTCATTGCTGACATGAAATATGATTTTAAGTAAGAGAGAGAGAGAGAGAGAGAGAGAGAGAGAGAGAG
>NC_087212.1:54120142-54190142 GCF_015104395.2 Macrobrachium nipponense | reverse complement strand
GAAAAGCTGAAAAAAATGCTTGTGAATTACAGTTACCATTGTTGATACTGTTTACCAACTGTGCTAATTTCCACAAGCTTATAAGATACTTAAATTTTGTAATAAATCAGAATATTAGTCTTCATGTTATTACACGCTTTACCTGTTCTTCATATTTGTCAGAAAGAGATAGACTTATAGACACGTTCAGTTTAAAAATGTAAGGTACCCAAAGTTCAACAGCAACAACATTTTTTTCTCTAAAATTAAATCTCGCATACATCAGACGGACAGGTGTGCGTATGTGCGCTTTAATTTTGAAGAAATTTTTAGAAATGAAAATCGTAGATATTGATAAGTATCTTTTATTTTATGTAAATTCGCACAAGTGTACTAAATTAAGCATATACTGTGGGTAATGTATGCCAATGCATTGCATAAAAAACATTTTACATGCATATGAATTTCATCATCGTGTTTAGGAAATAAGCATTTATTTATTTATATATATATTTATTTATTTTTAACCAGAGAGTTTGGGCTTCAGCAAACTTGTAGAAGGCAGAAGTAAACAAAATCATTTACGAAGCCTAGATAGGAAACTGCTCATTACGTTCCCTAACTGTGGCGTAGTTTAGGTGCTACAATATTGGGTATTACTCCGTGCTTTATGAATAAATGCAAGACACCTGTAGTTGTGGCTTTGGTAATTATAAGGAACAAACTGATTTGGCAGTGTAATTTACAAGACTTTTATACAGCTTGCGAGATGTATTGCGTCCGTCTTTAAAGAAAAAGAAACGAAAAATATTCTTGCAAGTTCTGGGGTTTTACGGCTGAAGGTTTTTTTTTTTTTTTTTTTTTTTTTTTTTTTTCATTTCAGAACTTAATGTTCATCACCTGTTTTTACTGGTGAGAGAGAGAGAGAGAGAGAGAGAGAGAGAGAGAGCCTAATTTCTACTGTGCTAGAGACGACCCAGTCTTGAATTTTCCCCCCCCCCCCTTAAATTCGATAGAAACTCTCCTGTGCAGAGCAGGTTCCTCCGAATCATTTTTGTTTATATTGATGCAGCGCGTGGCAGCATCAGATTGCGTGGCGATCGTGCTGCCATCCAAATAGGTTTGGATGGATCAGGAAATCTGCTGAGTACCTGGCTGGCACGACGGATATAAGCATTAAGGTATAGCATCGGTCCACCTGTAATTACCAGACACCGCAAAGGTAGTGCGCGCTGACGTCTGCCTAATGCCTTGCCCTTCGGCTGATGTCCGTTCAGGTGTTTTTTGCCGCGTCCTCTTTTATTTCGCAGATATCTTCATTCGGAAATAATGGGCACCTCTTGTTTTACTGGACTGAAATCAGCTTTGGGCTTATAGGCCCTATACAAAAACCGTGCGTTTGAAGTATTAATTTGTTTTTTTTGGACTACGGAAAGATTTTTGCCGTAATGAATAACATCATTATTTTCTCATTTAAGTTATTAGACATAGGCCCCGTTTATAGCTTTTGGAAGCTATTACTCACATGCCCCCTGTTATCTTTCGCCAAAGCAAGTAGATGGAAAAATCTCTAGGTGAGAATATGACAGGCCAGGTCCTACCAGGAAAGGGAGAGGGTAGAAGAGGTTCAGGAAGATAGTTACTTATAATGTCTAAGAAAAGTGAAATACGGAGTAAGTTTTGTTTGGCAGAATCTTACCACCTGTTACATATATTTCTTGTTATTGTTTTTGCATACATTTTTTCATAGCGTTTTTGTTTCCTCTGATTCAGTTATACAAGAAATATGATGAGAATATTCCCGGTACGTCTACAGAGTTTAAGTAAGACGCTGTTGAAACTCATTCGTAATTTAACGAAATGTATGTAAAAAGGAAAAAAATAGTAATCCAAAAATAATAATTCTTTGCTTAACAATTTGCCTCTCAGTAAACTACATACATCGGGATTGTTTTATTCAGTAATACTCCTCATGCCTAATATCTCTGAATAGAGCCTTTCGCCGTTTTCGCTGTATGAAAGTGGTATTTCATTATCGCCTAAAAAACACCTGTCTTACATGACTTTAATTAACCTAATTTTCAACCTGTCCTGTGATATCATATTTGAAATTCCTTTACCATTAATTATTTTTTTGGTTACTTTAGCTTGGTTTTTAGGAAAAGTAAAACAAAATCGCTGAGTTATACAAAAGATTCTGTCCTTTGAGGTTATTTCTAACCCTAAATTCCATTAAATTTTCTTTGGATGCTGTAACCTATTTAATTGAAGACCACATGTCTTCTCATTTCGTATTATTTCTTAAATTTTCATTTCGGTTTTTTGTGGCCCACTAGGCTTCTTAGCTAGAGTTTTGGCACCGTATACCATCCACCCCCCATTCATCCGGGGACCCATATATCCGTCAGTTCATTCAGCGGTTCTTCAGTCTATCCAAGCATCAGTTCATCCACTAGTCCATTCATCCTCAGTTCAATTCTATTAATAATCCATAAGAGAGAAACTTAAACAGTCACGAACTCTGACCAGAATCGACATTGTCCTGACCTTGAAAATGTCTTGTTATAAGGGATTAGAAGAAACTTGGAAAAACGGTTTCATAATATCTTGTCGGCTATTAATCTATTTTGAGTAGATGTTTTTTTCACATCTACTTACCTCTACTGGTCTGTCCTGCAAACTGAAATTCCAGACTGCATCCTGTTTAGTCTGTGGGACTTTTCTTCCTGTTTGTTTGTCTGTCTGTCTGTCTCTCGTAGTTAAGTGGTACCATACGCCTTATTAGCAAGAGGTTTTGGGGTCGATCTCGGCCGAAGCAAGGGCGCAGAAGACGTCTATATCGGGATCGTTTCCTGGAAAACTATTGTGCATTTGTTGACCAAGACAGTGAATTAGTAAGTAGTGCTCAGCGATTGTAATGGGTCGCACCCACGGGTGGAAAGACATGGGGAGGATTAAAAGAAGTGAATAATTTATAGATGATCATTGCTTCGTCTAAATATATGTATATCGCCATTAAATAATTAAAAGTGGGTTCGTCTCGAAGTAACAAGCTTCACCTACCGAAGTGGAACCGTTCATCTGAGATTCACCTCTTTCGACAAGCATGCTTCCTCCGGCACTCCAACCTATTTCACTTGCTTTTTATGTACTCTGTTACTTTTTTTTAATCCAAATTCTCTCCTCTGTATTCCCCTGCGTCCCTTTAGCATTCTCTCTCTCTCTTCTCTCTCTCTCTCTCTCTCTTTCAGTTCATGTTTTCGTGGGAAGGGGTGTGTGTGTTTGTTAGCTTCAGACCTGCCCAGCCTGACCTTGCTCCCCTTCTACGATGCTCCCCACACACCCTCAAGAATGCGAACATTTATGAGCAAGTACACACACACACACACACACACACACAGACACAGAGGCACACCTTCGCACGCTAAGATAATAGCGAAGTCGAGAAAAAAAATTATATATCATCTTATGCGCTTCACAGGGTCCTTCCTTCTTTGCTTAACAATATGATTCAGTTCTGTGTGGCTGTCGCTGTGACTTTTGGTTGTTCTTTCTTTTTTTATTATTGTATTAGCATGTTGTTTGATATTTTCTAAATACGTTATGTTTATTAGTTTATCCATTGTTTATCATTTGATGTTTCTTTTTTACCTTAAAAGTTATGCGGTTAAAATACTATTAAAGTTGTAAGATATATGTAATGTATATAAATAATGAGGTCTTCTACCGTGGTAGAAGACCTCATTATTTATATACATTACATATATCTTACAACGTGGTTGCTCTTCTCTGATCGTTTTCATTTGCTTTCACCTGTATTGGCTACAGTCCTTTGTCTTCTCTAGAATTTTTACTGTTCCGTTAATACTTCTCCGTTCTTTCCATTATGTACACATTGTATTCTGGTGATAGAAATTCATTTCTCGATAGAATATAGTCCGGATCCCACAAAAAGCTGTTGGTCCCTTTGCTAGGAAACCAGTTGGTTCCTAGCCACGTTAAGATATCTAATCCGTCGGGCCAGCCGTAGGAGAGCTGTTAATCAGATCAGTGATCTGGTAAAACTAAGATATGCTTTTACATTTGCAGCTATGGAAAGCTGTTGCCTCCCACACACACACACACACACACACACACACACACACACACACACACACACACACACACCCCGTTACCTCGAAGGACAACCTTGATTTTATAAAACGAGATGGTATTGAAAATAACCGTAATTTTTCATTAAAAGCATGTGCATTTTGAATTAGTCTTTTGCTGTTTATGAATTGTAGAGCTAATTTGTTTTAGCAGGCAATTTTTATTGATGGCTTAGTATGCCTTGTAAATAACGCAATATTTACCATATAGTACTTAGAAAATTTAGCAGTACTAAGGTTTATTACGAAACATTGAAACTGTTTTTGGTGGGGTAATAATAATAATAATAATAATAATAATAATAATAATAATAATAGATTAACAATAATGAGCGGAAGCCGCTAAATTCCCACGGATGATTTTAGCCTTATCTGTTGTTTTGTAAGTTAGTTGCAGAAATAAAATTCAGATTAAGATTTTGATCAAGAAATGACGAGATTATCCAAACCAAATAAGGTTATTACAATTTTTAGGGCTGATAGAATTTTAGCTCCCTATAGGTTGGGAGAGTTAGATACACGAGGCTTCAATCCATTAATTAAGCTAACCTAATTATGCTTTCACTATATAAATCGCATTATTTGTTTGGATGTTTTCCATGCCGTTGTTTGTTTAGGATAGCATATGTTTGTATTTCTGTTGCGAATTAGGATATAGAATACATATCATTTTTGTATTATTGTTTTTACCCAGGTTATTGTGTCAAGGCATATTTTGTTTCTTATTTGGATCTCCTTATTATTCATTTGTACTAGTATCTCATAGGTATGATATTTTTTTTTTTTTAGATTTTCAGAAATCTGGCCGAACGAAATAAAAGTCAAGGCAATGAATCTGAGTAATGTAACTAAAGATAAATATATTTTTACTTTAGTGAAAGGCCAGATTTCTCTCAAGAGTCCTATGGTATTCAGAACTTTTTTTTCCCTTTCTTTTTCAGGTAAGGTATATTAAGCTGCGCATTCCGCTGGTTTCATGGGGGTGAGTACATCGCACAGAATGGTTTGAAAGGAAATATTTTGATTTTTGTTTGAACTTTCATTTATGAAATATTTTTTACTCATGATATGGACCATAAACGATACAGATATTGTAAAAGAATTGTGAGGAAGAGGGAACAGAGGAATGGTTGCTGATATATATATATATATATAAAAAAAAAGAAGTTAAACTTTCAGTAGAGAAAAAAAAATTGATTTGAGCAAACATGGCTACGTCTTTGCCCTTACAGCGATTAGATTGTCATACTCTGGTTACCGGTGGCATTTCTGTATGTGACATAGCGACCTGTCAGTCTTCATGAAGGACGTTGTAATATGCGATATAAAAATGTGTTGGAATTAAGAGGCCGGCCAAGTTTAAGAACGAATCGGAGATATAGCAGAGGACTGCCTGATTTTGAGGTCTTCCCCAGAAGAAAGTGAAAATTTCTTCAACGTATTCGTTTATACATTGAAAAACTTTACAAGAAAGGAACTCGCAGTTTTGCTTTAGTGTAAGAAAGGAATCTGAAATGAAAGGAACACAGCCATGAAAAGATTTAATACTGCTCAGATTTGCTTCGAGTTTTATCTTGGTTGCAACTAAATTGTGGAACAGTTTGCCCGGGGCATGTGGAATCCTCTGATCTCCGAATATTTAAGGACTTAAATCGCTTCAACATTCGCTGTGAGATTCAGTTGTAGTTTGTGTATTTATTCGTTTATTTATTTGTTGGTTTATCACTTTCTGTCGTTTACGTCTTTATTTTGTTCTACTCGTTTTCTTTTCTCTTTGTTTTTCTTTTTTTTCGCACAGGAACATTGCGGTATAATAGATATACAAAGCAGTTATTGCTGATTGCGTTACATTGAAAATACATAGCAGTTAATGCCCTTGCTATGTTACCTGTGAAGGTGTGCGTATTTTGAATGCTAGTTTAAACTTAACCTCGGAAATCAATTATTTTAGCAATATGAGAGGTATTTTCATGTCACCATAAGCTTTAGTGTCTTCACATCTTTAACTTCATGATGCTACAAGGACAAATATATACCCAAAGGAAAATTTTATATAATAGATTTTTTTTTTCCTGGAAAGGCTAGATTAGTAGATCACCGAAACAGTTACACATAAGGCTTTTGATTTTTCTGCAAGTTATAAGTTCACGTATGGGGGTTTAAAACATATTTTATGTTGATGTTAGTTTTTTTTTTATTTGTTTGGTTATGTAGACACATATGCAAAATTATATCCGATTATTTTTATCAAAATGAAATAATTTTATTCGAATTGAGTAACAGGTAATAAGGAAACCATGTTAGTGAATATTAAGTACGTCCTTCTGTAAGAAAATATTTGTTGTGATACAACTTTTGGTTGCGGCTTGACCTTTCTCTCTCCTTCCTTTGCGGTTGCATTACAATGAAGAATATGAGAGATTGCGAGACCCTAACATGTAATTCTGGATTTATATCGAAAGCAAACAATGCTGGAGACGTGACCGTTATAGTTCGTTGCGTATATTTTACACCATTACTCGTGATAAGTCTTCGGAGTTCATGGTTTTTTCATTTATATGATGATTAATATAACTATTTCCTGATTTTTCATTGTGCTGGGAGATTTAACCGGCTAACTGTAGTATCATTGTTTATAATTTCGTGGTAAATTTTGTAGTTCTAAATTTGCCTAAATTGATCCTGTAGTGTGCAAGAAATGTTCATTATTTCGCATTAAAAAATGGGCAAAGCCTGTTTGAAGAATTACCTTCCTCAGTACATGTATTCGGAATTCGTGACTAGTTAAAGAATATGAGCCATCATAGTTTATCCGCTTGAGAATGAGCCAACAAATTAGATTGCATCATCTAATGGTATTAACGTCACATAAGTTTGCTTCACGAATTGTATTTTTGTTCTCTGTTTTATCAGATTACGTTATTACCTTGGTTCATTATGTTTGTACCTTTGTTTGTCGTTCCATCTCCCCAACGTAGCGTTTGGAACCACAGTCCTTTTATTGAACTTTGCAACATTTTTCTTTTTTTATCCATTTTTGTATGTGGCGCGATAATTTAGAGCACAGTAGTCAGTGTAGTGAGTTTTAGGACATCATGTCTTCAAGAAATGACGAATGATTAAAATTTAATTTGAGCAATAAAATTGTCAGCCACCGTTCAGACCAGATATTGTAAGATTACTGCGTATGTGACTGGCATGAGTGTTGAAGGACTGGATAAACAGAATGTAAAATTTGTTGGGATATTTCGTTTTTAGAATTTATTTTTGATAGTTTCAAGGGGAATTGTTAAAGACCGGAGTCTATTAGTCCAGTATGAAAGAAGCGTCGCAATGCCACTTTTTTTCCTGGACCCCTTCAAATGAAACGTTCAAGGAGAAGTGAAAGAAAATGTAAGCTGACAAGTTTCTTACGGTATAAAAAAACGCAAAGACAAAATATGCACTAGAAAGGTCAACTCTTGAAACATCTTTGCAATCAGAATTATCTCGTGTATGGTTAAGATTTTAATATTGTCTCCATTTTTTACAATTCCTGAGCAAAATAGCAATGGCTAGCGAAAATGCATCATCGTCTGTGTCACTGTCATCAAGTACAAAGAGGAAGTAAACCAATTTCACGTTCAGGGCGCAATCGACAAAACAGCAGGTCGAATATGCCGAGACATTCCTTAGGGAAGTGGTTTAGGACTACAGCGTGATGTCGGAAATCCATGAAGAATAAGAATGAATACCTCGATTATCAAGTCAATATTCTCTTCACGATATGAATCGCGTGTAAAAGCATGGTTTGATGAAGGACATGGTTCTGAGATGAAGTCATTATAGAGTCACGACCATAGAAAGAGAGGCGAGAGATGAGAGAGAGAGAGAGAGAAGAGGTAGAGACGAGAGAGAGAGAGAGAGAGAGAGAGAGAGAGAGAGAGAGAGAGAGAGAGAAAGCAGTATAAATTGATTTTATTACACCAAAGCCTAAAAGGGGGAAACCGTTTTTCTAAGCTCGGTTCTCTTTAGAATAGAATGTAACCAATGTAATACTATATAGTGGTAGAGCACAGGGCACGCCCTTGCAAGGGCCCTGGTTCGATTCCGTTCTGTAGCCTACCAGTCGACCAAGCTAGCTGTGAATTTGCAGCAGCTACAGCTGGGTTAAAAGAAGGGAATGGGGTTAGCAGCTCCATCCCTAAAGACTTACTTACAAAGAGTCAGAAAAATATTTTGGTTAAGGAAAATTAGGGTATAAATATATACATACATACATATATATATATATATATATATATATATATATATATATATATACGTTATATATACAGCGTGTGTATGGGTATGTTTTGTTATTATGTGACTGTATGTATCATTGTAGTGCGTCGTCGTGGACTGGTTGTGGGTGTTCGAGTGCTACAAGGGAAGGAAATAAGCTTCACTTGTAATTTCTCGCCTCATTAAGGACTTAGAGTAAAGTAACTAATCGATTCTATATAAATGTTATTTATTATATATGCATATTAAGATATATATTCACCTTTAAAATAGGATGTATTTACCCTTTAAACATTTTTTTCTCCTATTAATAACGAATTATTTTGGATGAGACCTTTTGACACCAACCTTTCAAAGTCCGCTGAGCTGTTTGAAAATCCGGATTTCTTGTAATGGCTTCTTGGAAAGACATTTACTGGTGAAGCATCCGTTTAACGCGTTCCTTTTTGCTCTCTTTTTTTCTGTCCCGATGCACAACGACCGCAGGATGGTTTTTCTTTTTGTTAATGTAATTAATTGGTTGCGAGTAAGTGTTGAATTATAAAATTTTGGTAATAATACCAGGTTCTCACAATTCTTGTATAATGCGTAAATTGATATTGATATTACTCACTTTCACAAAAACCAAAAATCAATCACATCGTGTATTGATATATATTGTCTATATTATAATATGTATATAATATATGTATATATATATATGTATATATATAATATGTGTGTATATATATATATATATATATATATATATATATATACATACATATATTTATATATATCACATGTATATATGCATACATATATATAATACATATACATGTATTTACATATATACTTATGTATGTATGCATATATATATATATATATATATTATATATATATATATATATATATAGATATATATATATATATACATGTATGTATGTACATACATACAAAGTATATATATGATAATATATTATTATATATATATATATATATATATATATATATACTATATATATATATATACAGATGTGTTTGAGTACACACATACACGCACATTCCACTGGAATGATACAAGAGAAGGTATCGGGTTATCTTGTAGGTTACTTTTGGGACAATAAAGATTGTTTTTATACATGGTGAAAATTATACAAAGGGGTTGTTGACTGATACTTGTCAGTGCAAGTCGTGTTAATGCTCGAAGTCAAGATGTTAGCCTCCTGGAAGATCGGGTTAACGAAGACCTTTTGTTGTAAGTCCGGCTTCCAGCAAACAGGATTGAAGTTGACGCCGATAAACCTTTCGATTAAGCAACCTTTAATGTCTGACGTTGAAATTCGAATGCATTCAATACTTCGGGAAGTAACAATGACTTATTTGTCTAAATAAAATTGTCATTAGTGAATGCTCTCTCTCTCTCCCTCTCTCTCGTCTCTCGTCTCTCTCTCTTCATTTTTATATATATATATATATATATATATATATATATATAATATATATACATATATATGTATACTTGAAAAATCACAGTAGATGCACGTGACTTCATCAAATAAGCGAATACCACAGGAAAATGATAGTCAGAAATCCAAGCGCTTTCGTCTCTACTAAGACATTGTCAAGGAGCTAATGAAATACAATTATTCGTACATATGAGAGATTTAGATCATCCTATTAACTGGAGTCAAGCAAGAGCCTTAATCCCATGTAATGACCGTTAAAAGGAATATCACTGTATCTTGTTTCATCAAGTAAAATAATAGAAATGTTCTAAATTTAAGTCTTGGGTTATTTAAACTTGATGCTTTCATAATGAAAAAAGTTGTAGATAAATATAAGCAACAAAATTAATATATTCAGTTTTTACATGTTTTGGACTGTAAAGATACTTTGTAGTTTCGGTTAGGTTTGTGACCGTGTGATATCCGATAATCCTGGATTATCTCTTTTAATTTTTACCCTTTTGACAATTAACCATCTGGTACTCTTGATCTTGTTGTGTACCTGAGACCTCTCTCTCCAATTGTATGTCATTAGCTCCTTGACAATGTCTTAGTAAAGAAAGCGCTTGGACTTCTGACTATCATTTTCCTGTGGTATTTCGCTTATTATATATATCTATATATATATGTGTGTGTGTGTGTGTGTGTGTGTGTGTGTGTGTGTGTGTGTGTGTGTGTGTGTGTAAGAGGAGCAACTGTGTGGTCAGGTGGTTGGGAGCCGTCGCTCGAGCTCGTTCGGTTAAATGTCAGCGCCTCTGTAGGCGAAATCAGTAATGTATGTATCTAGTAGTCTGTCGGGTGTGATGGGCATTCAAAAAACAGTTGCTGAGAACCGGAAGGCTGAAATATTCAGGGGTCGTCTCCTTTTTAGGGGCAAAATGTGCCTTTTATTTTAGGCGATGAAAAACTAGAAATGATTGTGTTTGAGAAGACTTTAACTGAATCTTCAAGTTTAGATTCCACGGTAAATAGCGACTCCTTGAGGAATGAATTCTTATCTAAACTAGGTATAAAGGCTGTGAAGCACCTTGTAATATAATATAATATACATTCCAATGCAATTAGAAATTGTCATGGAATTATTATATATTTGGTCTCATTTATGTACCAGGAAGTATTACTAGATTTGCGTGGAAACTAAATGATACCATCGGCTTTCTTGGACACATTTGTACCGTAGAATTTGTTCTTGTGGCATTAACGGGTTTTTCATTTATGGATGAAAAATGTTCATAAGAAAACAGAGAATATAACGAAAACGTTTTGTTTTGGAGCAAATGAATTGTCATTGCTCTGTGCAACTCACGGGGTCACTCTTTGCCTTTCACCATCTTTGCCTTTAGAGAATATAGGAGGAAGCGATTCGAGTTCTCTCTTCCATTTTTTGTTCTGCCTTAAAGAACGTGCGGCTCATTTATATACATATATACTTCCTTGTCACGTATTGAGGTTGCCTGAAATACTTTCCTAGGTGTGAGGTCCTCTTGAAAAGTTCATTTGTTCCTGGATCGAGTGAAGATGTACCGTGATTTCCAAGCAGTTTTGTAACGTGCATTCTTCCGTGGAATGTCCGTACCTGTTTTGTAAGTACTGTTAGATAAAAAAAAAAAAAGTCATTCCACAAAAAAATATAAAAATAAATTGAAGTTGAACACTTTTCTGACCCGGTCTCGTCTCGGAATATAAATAAATAAGTAGCTCGATAACTTCATGAAAATGAATTAAGCAGCAGCTCAACAAATTTATGTAACTTCATAAAAAAAATGAAATAAAAATAGTTATGTCTAGATAATGAATAAGGAAGTACTTTAGAGATCGTGGCAACTGTACATTGTATCGGTCGTGCCCGGCGTGAGAATTATAGTTGAAAAGAAATAATTAGGAGTTGGGTCTTGCGGTCACTGCAAGGTGATTTCTTTCCCTAAAAGGAAGGCAGTTTCTTCGGGCAACTCCTAATGACTTCACAGAGTGGCCGACATTTTATGACCACAAAAAATTTTGGAAGGAGGATTTCAAATTGTAGGTGCGTGATGGTTTCTTTAGTGTTTTGAACGTATCTTTAAAGAGTATCTTGAGTGTTTTAAGTGGTTAGAAATTATGGATTTCTTCAAAGTTAATTTTGCCTTTTTTTGCATTGTCTTTCACCATATTTGCTCTTCACGTTTCATATGCAAACCTTTTTAGTATTTAGTGCTTACAGTCTAACAGCTACGTGACGTATATTAACTGCGAACCAGGATACAGCGAGCGAATACGGATCAGTAGTAGCAGTTGCAATAGTATTAGCAATATCGGTTGTTTGCAGTACTTGCAGCTTCAGTCGTAACTTCATTACTACAGTATGAAACGCCCAAGTGGTGGATAATATTCTGTCTGGTTATCGTGAAACGAAAAATGATGTTATTATAAACACAGGCGTCATTCATAGCGCAGTAAAACTATATAATGTGTTTGTCATTTTCTGGCTCCTTTACCTGATTAACTTTGATATAAGTTTCGGGATGACGGTGAATATATTCTGAAGTAAATGTCATTTCTGAGTTAATGGCTTTTGCTGAGGTTTTAATGTTTGATCATTCACAATTTATAGTTTCTCTTTAATCTTCATGATGCATGTAAAGAGATGAAAGACAGAATGTCAGACAAAACATTATATTTCGGTTCCAACAGTTAATGAGAGAGTGAGTCACTATCGTTATCTACTCACCAGTCATAATTGAAATTTTTTTTCACTAGGTTGGATTTTCCTCATTGTATGTTCATTTTGAAAGAAATTCCAATTTGTATATTTATTACTCACGTCCGTCTCATGTCGTCCAGAACTGATACATCCTGTTATTTTTCTTGTCAGGCTCATCATTTCATCGTTCGCTTCTTCACATAGTATATGAGGCAACATGAAATTATTCATTAATAGCGCGCGCTGCTTTTCCTTCTATGCTCTGCACAGCATATAGTAAAAAAGGAAGAACTAAATTGCACTCTGCTGGTCGATTTACATTGCCTGTTGATTGCGTCATTCAATGGAACATTGCTATCACACACCATACACGAGTATATATAGAACGTTCATGCTGCCTCTCTGTTAATGTATATTGTGCAAGTCGATTTTCTACTCTCTCTCTCTCTCTCTCTCTCTCTCTCTCTCTCTCTCTCTCTCTCTCTCTCTCTGTGTGTGTGTCTGTGTGGGTGGATATTATGCGTATGTATTTTGCTGTTTTTTACGTGGTCAATAAGTATTACGGTAAGAATAATTATTTTCCCGTGCAGAATTTACAATTCGAGGTAAAGTATAATAGGTATTTCATTTCCTCTATTTCGCTGCATTTTTTGCGTCCCCATTTTTGACTCTACTGTTTTATGCTTTGTCCATAAGGATTGTTTGTAAATATTTGGCTTTCATTTTATTTTTTCTTCGACTTTGCGTTAGAGATTGTATCGTCCTGTGTTTTTTTATTATGGGTTTTAATTAAATATTTCCAAGAATACCAGAAAATTTATATACGTATATATATATATATATATATATTATATATATGTGTGTGTGTGTGTGTGTGTGTGTGTGTGTGTAATAGTGTGTGTGTGTGTTGTGTGTATATGCATGTATGTATGTATATATATATATATATATATATATATATATATATAAGTTATGGTATATATATATATTATCTATATATATATATATATATATATATATAGTATATATATATATATATATATATATATATATATTATATATATATATAATCTCATACATGACTCTTTTCCTGTTTCTAAAAATGTCTGTTACCTTGTCAGCACTAGCACTTTGTGTTACATATCCCTTGGTGAGGTAATCAAAGGGTCGTCAACAAGTCCTTCGTGTTTTGAGTCCTACATCCTGGTTGCAGGTCGGTGGTCTCCTCCGCATCCTCTTTAAATAATAACCCTGGATCCTGGAATCCAAGTCCTGGAATGTTACAAAATTACTAGTATTAGTTGGCTGTCTGGCGTAAGGGATTTGTCATTTCATTGGCTTCTCTTGTCTGATGCTTGGAGATAACTAACTGTATTTTATCACTTTTGAAGAGCCGTCATGAGTGAATTGAATATTTTGTTGAGGTTGTCTCGGTTTCCCACTGTTTTTCATGGATATGGCTTTGGCTTATCTTTATTCATTCCTTTTTTTTCACATTTTTCTGCACTTTTTATCATCCCTTTTCAACTGCATTTACAAATTTAATAATCATTCTGCTTTTATCTCTTACAAACCGCATGTGTCAAATCGGTGATGGCTCATGAGTTTTTTTGTTTGTTTGTTTCGTGGTGGACAACTCTGTAACTATACGTTTTTCGTGTATCTTTGTTCATACAGTTTTGTAGTGTGTATCACTCACAAAATGTCTTCGGGGTGAACCATAATCAGACTCATTTATAGTAACCTCATTTTCATTAATATTTACCATTGGTCTCTCTTCAAGTCCCTTCAGGAACCTCCTGCAGAAGAGCCATAGAGCTCGGGAGAGTTATGAAATACCGCAGACACTCCATATCTATCCGCGGCTCTCGTTTAGTGCCGAGGTCAGGTCAAGATCAGAGCGGCCCCGCATCTCCTGTCTTGACAGTCTTAATAGACTTATTAAACCCTGTGGCATGAGAGAGGCAGGTTAATTAAATGCAAAGGTAGATTGACTGAAAGTCGCTGTTCGTCAGCCACACCCATAATTGCCCTAAGTGGCCTCTCACCTCCCTCAGGTGCGAGGTCGTCTACTCCCACAAGGTGTTTGTTTTAAAAGAAGCGGTGGGAGGGATTACCTAAGAATTGGTAGAAAGTCAAGGTCAGATGATGTGTCCAGGTCCACGGCTAGTTTCGTTCCTGTAGAGTGGTGACGCCGGGAAGTTTAATATGGAAGTGAATGTCGATAATTTATAAACATTCTGAGTTTTTGGATGTTTAGAAGTAAAATTATTTGTTTGTTTATGGTTTCACATAAGCAAATAATTGTAATTTACTCACAAATACGGACACACTTCCATCAGCCGTAATTTTTTCTAAATGGCTATATGTTTCCAGATCAAGTCTGCTGTTGTGAATTATTTTCACTGCATGTGTTTATAACTGTACTTACACACGTGCGGACAAACACACACACACACACACACACACACACACACACACACACACACACACACATATATATATATATTATATATATATATATATATATATAGATATATATATATATATATATATATATATATATATATATATATATATATACCACATGCACCGTGGCATTTTCATATTCACAAATATTTACCTACCAGTGTCGTATAATAAACACACGCAAACATACATACACACCTATATTATATATATAAAGTGTTTGCAATATTCCTATTTCTATTTGTAATACGCGGCTCCTCCTATTATATTGCACATTATTAATCCCTAAGAAGAGGTTTTCGAAAGTATGATCAAATGCCTTCGTTCCCCTTGTATAAAGACATAATACGTAGCTTGTTTTGCTTTTGTGATAATTTTATTCGAAAGCTTCATGACTTATCCTAATTTTTTCTTTTTATAATTTGACAGAAAGGGCTCCAAAAGTGATTAATATTTCACACGCTGGTAAATGCAACGTTAAAGGGGGAAGGGTGTGATGATTAGTTTTAATTAAAATAATGTGTAAATCGAGCGAGGGATGAAGGTGAATAAATTTCATAACAGAAATAGATAAAAAGGAAATGACATTTCCCCCTGCCGCTAACGAGAAAATTGAATAAAGTAATGAATATTAATCTCGATGGTTCTCCCCTATATGAGACAATATATGAAGCTTCCTAAAGAAAGCATGTTTGCCTCTACGAATCGTTAGGAGAGATTTAGAGGTACGCAGTGACATTGGAAGGTGAAATTACATTTTTCACCAATAATAATGATAGTGATCATCATGAATTTTGTTAATATTAGACCAACAAAGATTTCTTAACGAAGATTCCTTTCTCACACCTTGAGATTCGCTGCTGTCTTATTATAACCTGACATACGTGGGTTCCAGTCACACTCTGAAAGGTTAAAAGGTTAAATCCCGTTGGGATTCATTCATTACGGGAGATATAGCTTATACACAATTGAGGAAATCGAGAAGTAAGGTGGTCTGTGTTGGGTTAACGTTAAAAAAGAGGCATATCTCACGTGGGCTTGACTTAATGATTCAATATAATGATAATAATAATAATAATGAGATATTCAAATCATTTAATGTATCAATATTTATGAAAATAATAACAATGAGATATCCACATCGTTCTTTATTCATGTTACGTTTCGACTCGATCGCGGGTCATTTTCATACCGTCCAAAGAGCTGTAAAAACTGGGAAGTACAGTAGTTAATAGATATAAACATTTCGCGTAAAAAAATGATGTAGAAGCAAACAGAATTATTAAAAACAAATGCAATCAAACGAAAACACAGTACACTCAGTACAACAAATAAATATTAAAACAAAGGAACAAAGAGAAAATTATATTAAAATATAATTAAGTGGAATGGAAACACTGCGCTCTGTTCAAGGCTGTTTCCTTAGTTTGTAGAAGACAGATTCTATTATGGTGAGCTTCTCTGTAGTGTGTGCTTTTATGAGCACTGTGAAATTTTCATGGCAATGTAAACTAATAGCAGAGTGGAGCGGTCTTACAAGTTGATGCTGAATTCTAGAACTGACAGCTCTGTACTCATCAAATGTTTACTTCTTTTAAATGTTATTTGGAATGCTTGGTGTAAATTATACTAAAGATCTCATGTTTTGGATAGTGGAACTTGGAATTGTCTGTTCCGGAATTCAGTGGCACTTATAGTAAGACCGCTTAACCGCTATTCGCATACTGCCAAGTATTATTTTTATTATGTTATTATTACTTCGGTAGATGAAACCTATTCAAATGTAAAACTATGTTCTTTTGAAATTTTAGTGTTCGCCAGAGGACACACTACACTGGGGCTTAGAATAGTTTTTTTTTTACCACTACTAACGAAACCAACCTTGAATGAAGGCAGTAGTTCAATTCACTTGGATACAATTTAATCGTTGTTTTGATTTTATTGTATTTATATATTACTATATTGCATTTTCTGACCGTTCTTTATTCACGCTCTCCCGGATGAAACAGAAATAAACAAAGGTCGAAGTCAGAAACGTTTGTTATTGTTCGTCCTCATACTATAAATCGTACGTGATAGTTACATAACATAATTGTTATTGGAAATGAAAGCATCTCCAACCTTGTGAATAATGCTGAGATTTTCGCTTGTAAAGTGAAACCTTGAAGCGATATGAGAGAAATCGGGATGCGTTGTAAACCTCATGAAAAGCTAAACGGCTCTTTTGAACAGCGACCGAAAAGATCACGTATCGAGTCTTTTGTTCGTTTCCAATATTACGATGATTGATAGGCGTTGAGTTAGTTCACGGATGCGTGCGAACACGAATAGATATTCAATTACGGAGGTGCACGCTTTTCACGAAAATAACATTGATAGCCAATTGTCTTAAGTGGAGATGTGCCCATTTTTTCGGTAATTAGATGTTTGTGTATTTTATGCTACGACTTGCTAAAGTAATTTAAGCTTATATATATGCTTACACACACACACACACACACACCTATATATATATATATATATATATATATATATATATATATATATATATATATACACATCTATATGCACACATACACACATTTCACTATGCACTGTCAACAGTTATAATTTACTTTCAACTCTTCCTTTTACCTTGTCGGAAGTGATTACATGAATATAAATTGGAATACTTCACCATTATTTTTCGGTCGCGCTTATATCATCAAGCAATTTATGACTGATACATTATTCATGCGCAAAGTCTGTTTTGTGTCCTTTTTACATTAAGCTAGTGATTTCTTCAATGTAAACTCCACACTCTTACCTAAATCCGTTGTGATGAAATAGTTTAAATATGTGGATTTATTATAGTTGTAACATAATGTTTTGATATTAATTACTGTAAAATCTTTGGAGATCCTGTTGATGTTTCTCTCTTATAACTTGTATGTAATATAAAAGGTGCTCAAATTCGTTCATGTCAGTTTCAAGCATTACGTTGATCAACACTGCATTTCTTTCGTTTACTTTAATAATTAATGTCTCTATAAATAAGAATTGTAATGTTTCTCTATAAATAAGAATACTGTGTACCTTGATAAATCATGTGAACTAAATCGTGCATTAGATTCTTCGCGTAACTTCCCCATTCGACTGGGAAAGGCACTTTTTCTGTTTTTCAGTGGATGTGTAAGGAGGGCGAGACATGTCTGGGAAAAATCGTTGTCACGAACTGATAAAACTTTACCTTATATCTTATTTTATTGCATTCTTACCATCATTGTTTTGCTCTTATAGGTTTGATAGAAATTTTCCACTTGCATGTTCTGGGATCCTGTTATTTTTTTTTTTATTCGCCCACCTTGTCTCTCAGTGCAGTTTTATGAGCATCGCTTTAGTGCGCTCACACACTTAGGTGTACACGAAGCAGTGTTCCAGACATAAGTGCATGAGCGAATGCTCATAGGAGAATTGTTAATACAAGAAGCAGTGTCCAAGACGACAGCAGGAGCAGATGCTCATGTGAGAGTTGCCATAAAATGTAAAACTGGAATTTACCTCCAGAAGTCAAGTATGCGGCAGCAGTTTGCATCCTTTGGATTAAGGGTTTTGTGTCCATCCAGGAAGTCGGGGTTGCTGTTTTGTGGACTTCGCATAAATTTTATTGCACATCCCAAGTCAGAGAATTTATATTACCATACAAAGACGCACATACACCCACAACACACACACACACACACACACACACACACACACACACACACACATATATATATATATATATATATCTGTGTGTGTGTACTTGTTTGTTTGTGTTTAACCCTCTTTTGTTTCTGTATATGATCCCATATTATTGTATGACTCCTATTCGATATTGCAGAAGATTCTGGCATACAACAACGGGTCACGAATAGATTACCTAAAGTACTACATGGGAATTTCGTGGTTTCCGTAATATTCAGATCACTTCTTATGATATGCTATGCATGTTGTACATCACGATTTTCTGAGTAGCTCTTTTTATACTAGTCGTATTAGTTGAAAGAGTATAAATGGTTGAAATGGTGCTTCACCATGTAATATAAGAAAGAAACAATCTTAGAAATGATATATACTACATATGTACACAAACTATATCCTTTATCTGTCATGTCGTGTGTTTACTTTATGGAGGGTATATTTCAAGATATGCCTTTTTTGTTGAATGAATGCGATTGTTAACATCGTCCCTGAGGTTTACTTAGGATATTAATAACTGTCAAATGCTGATATAGACTTTATGGATGGTTTGGCAAGTGTTTGATCAATTCTGGATGAAGGACTTGTTTGCAGGATTGGGTAAATGTTTCCTGGATTTGATCTGTTGGGGTTTGTCATCACTTTGTTCTTGGAATTGATGTTTATCTGTGATAAATGATGCGATGTTTGCTATTTATATATATAAAAACCGTGTGGCTTCCTTAAGAGAGAGAGAGAGAGAGAGAAGAGAGAGAGAGAGAGAGAGAAGAGAGAGAGAGAGAGAGAGATTTTTACATCGTGAAGGTTAACCCATGTCTTGCTTAACAAACCTTACTAGAAATTAGACTTGTTTATATTTAAATGAATGGATACAATCTAGTCCAGTGGATGGAAAGGTGAAGGTTACTAGGAATCGAACATACTTATGAGTCACTTTTGAGGGTAAACATTCTCAAAAGTCAATTGCTTGAGGGCTAATCGTATGTGAGATGTGGCTAACACGGACACTCTTTTACATTCTTTCTTGAAACAGGTTCTTGATAACAGGAGTTTTAACAACTTCACCCTCCTCATTCCCATTACAAATTTACATAGGTTATCGCTCAAAGTTATATAATTTGACTCGAAAATTATAGTTTCATATGTTGAAAAAGCGGATATTTGACCAATTGTTGGTTTTCTCCTTGGAAACTGGTTCTTGTTAACGGGAGTATTTAACTTTCTTTGTTTTTTTTGACGATCACTCACCTCCTTCCTATTTTAATTTTATGCCACTGGCGTAAACGAAAATTAATCTGGACAACGCAACTTCATACGTGGAAAGATGCTGACAAGCGAAAATTTCTCTCTTCCATGGCACTCACTCACAAAGTGATTTCTCTCTCTCTCTCTCTCTCTCTCTCTCTCTCTCTCTCTCTCTCTCTCTCTCTCTCTCTCTCATATTTAGATTTATGCCATTGACATATTAATTTTCAAATTATGAAATTGAAAGACAAAAATGGTTTTTCATGTCAGAAATCGTTGACATTCTAATGCTCCTGAGATTGTAGTCTGGGCTTTCAAAATGATCTGCGCAATTAGTGTGGTTTTTCATTATTTGGAATGAACCATGAAGTGGAAGTTCGAATACTTTGTGAGGTGAAGCACTTCTTGAAACTCGAGCTGAAACTACTCGTACACAACTAAAAACTTGAGCGTTTTCTTTCGTGATTAATTATTGTGCGTTAAAAGAATTTTAAGCAGCTCATTTAGCACTGTCTGTGATTGAAATATCTCAGCTCTTGAAGTTATTGGGTTTATGCGTATTCCCAATTATTCCATGAGAATGAAGAAAGAAATACATTATTAAGCCAAGAGTGGTGGACACCTGTAATTTAAAAAAAATGCGGAAATTACAGAGGAATAAAGCTTATGGGGACATTGGAAAGAACGATCGAAAACTAAGTGCTCAAAATTGTCGACAGCTATGAAGTGCAGTTTGGTTTTATTCCAGGGAAGACTCCTTTTTATTGTAAGACAGGCGCAGGAAAATTTGATGAAAGGTAACAGGAAGTTATACTGGTGTTTTCCAGTCCTAGAAAAGGTTTTTGACAGATTACTTAGCGAAGTGGTTTACTGAAGTTTGAGAAAGAAAGGCTTTACTGGGAGGCTCATAGGTATAATAAAGGTAATATAAAAAGGGAGCAAGAGCAGTAGTAAGGACAAAATATGGGAAGACGGATGCTTCTGACATTAAGGTTGGATTTCAGCAAGGATCAGTTGTAAGACCATTCCTGTGTGTAGTCGTAATGGATGGGCTAAGTATGTGAGAGGAAATATATAGAATGTGATTAGTTCTTTGCATACGAACTGGTTTTAAGAGCATAAACAGAGGAATTGCTAGAAAGTACATGGCTTGGCAGGAACACCTGGAAAATGATCTCAAAATCAGTGCTGCAAGAAAAAAAAAAAAAAGTAATGCTAAACAGTATAGAGGGAGGAGAGGAACTGCATGTAGGGTCAAGAGCTGGCGAGGAAGTAAAGCATATAAAAGGTTTCAAGTACATAGGTTTGGCATAAGCGAAGTGGGGGTATATGAGATGGAGGTGTAACAGGGAATTAAAGCAGCTTGGACTAAACGGAGACAGGTTTCAGGGCTGATGTGTGACTTAATGAATTATTAATTTCTACAAAACAGTGATCAGATCAGTGGTGCTGTGTGGTGCAGAAACGCGGTCAATATGCAGAAATGCGGAGGGACCCCTGGAAAGGACAGAGAAGAGAATGTTGCGATGGATCCTTGGAGTGTCATTGATGGGAAGAAGTGAAAGTGAACAAATATTAGTGAAAAACAATAATAAAGCCTCATATTATGGTCATGTTCGCAGGATGAGGATGTTTTAATTAGGATGGCCGTGGGGAGTAGAACACGCAGATGTAAGATAGTATTCTGTGGAGAAGGAAGAATCGAGCGGCCAACCCCATAGGAAGATGAGATTAACGTTGTGCGAACAAATTGTTCTGCCAAGATTGCAGTTCTAAATCCTGCTCATATATTAAATGTTCATATTCAGAGGAATTATATCATAAGCCAATTGCTTTCGAATTGCTTCAGATTTCTTTCTTGTAGGATATAACAACAAACTTCCATAATTCGGAGGAAATTTAAATGCTTGCCAATCAGTAGTTCATGTACGCATTGTTGTACCAGGCAGATACTATTATCCTTAGAGGTAAACAGAGCTGGGATGGCAATGGCTTGTGTTTTTATATGGCCGCATATGTAGCCATAATGTCACTGGGTATTTGCATCTCATTTGGTTTTATTTTTTATGTTCTCTACTTTCATGCTTGCTAGATTCCCTTCTTCCGCTTTCGTCCAAGTGGTATAGCTCCCGAAATTTTATTAATTTGAAGCAATTTTATACTTGCGACGTTTCTCGCAACCTGTCGTACCCACAAACAATCATACACACACACACACACACACACACACATATATATATATATATATATATATATATATATATATATATATATATATATATATATGTGTGTGTGTGTGTGTGTGTGTGTGTGTGTGTGTGTGTGTGTGTGTTTAAAACCTTATCAGCAGGTTAGCGACCCCCCTTCCACTGGTACAACTACTGTGGTATGTACTTTTCTCTCACGCACTTTCGGGCTCTTGAAAATAGTAAATTCTGTAGAGTAAATGGAGTTGAATCAACATTTATCTGTATTTGGGATTATTATTACCTTTGCTTCCTGTTGCATGCATTGCGGTCACAGCAACTGCAGACTATGAAACAATATATTATTGTAAAGTAATTATCGCTTTTGTATTCTTAGTTCTATTTGACAACATGAAAAAGATTATACTCTCATTCCTATGTTTCATCAGACTATTTTTATGATTATTATTATTTTCGGTTATTATTGATACAAAAGAAACCTTTACCTTCCTCTAGGAAAACTTCGTGATATGCCTTTGACGTCATAGTTGTATCGTACTGGAAATGCCTTGTGATGGACCCTAGTGACGTGGAAATGACGTCACTTAGGTCCGGGTTGGCTGGGAGAGAGCAGGTTTTTCGGGCTACTCCCCAGAGTAAAGCATGACGTCAGTAGGCCATAATTGGAGTAATCTATGGCGTCGCCGTTACTGGTTGCGATATCATTGTATTTTCGTATTTAAAAAAAATTAATTCATTCATTTTATCTAGGTGTCAGCCTCTTTAATTCGTTTGTAGGAACTACGTTCATCGTGTGTGTGTGTGTGTGTGTGTGTGTGTGTGTGTGTGTGTAGAGAGAGAGAGAGAGAGAGAGAGAGAGAGAGAGAGAGAGAGGATGGGTGGCATGAGGGGAACTACTATCAGTGCTGTTTAATTTTAATTTATTTAATTTTTCTGTGAATTAAATTCAGATGCTTAAGCCGAACATTTCCCTATATTTTAATCTTTGGCATCCAACATGTTTGGGGCTGTACAAGTATGGAACATATGCCTCTGCCATAACTTTGGCTGCTCTTACCTTTTACAGTTAAGCTGGGATTACAGCCGTGAGTCGTGTTTATATATGAAATACCGTCACTAATTTCATGCGTACTTTCTTTTATTTTCAAATCATCTCTTCTTACTTACTCTTCTTCTTCTTGGACTTATTCTCCTTCTTCTTAGCTTAATCTCGTGTCTGCGTTTACCTTTCAAATATTAAGCCACAAATGATACTAGATTTACTACCTTGGCACCTAAAGGGAAGTATATATATTTCACGTAGGTAGTTCAGTCTCTTTCTAAAGTTCCTAAGTAACTTAAGTATTAGTTTTCTGGCCTACTGGAGAGATTGCATTCCTCATTGAGAAGGTATTTTCTTGCCTTTTTTATTTTTGTCTCCCTTTTAGGGAAGTGACGTTGCTATGAATACTTTTTAAAAATCGCTACAAGAATGTCCTCCTCCATCTCTTGAGGCCTTGCGTTTTTTTTTTAAGGTGTGGTCAATTTGGAACTATTCACGTCAAGGTATGGTGATTATTTTTTTAGATGCAAGGTGAATGTTAAAAGTTTTTGTAAAATAATTTCTCCTTAAAAGGTTACATTGACCTGTGATTCATCTACAATTTAGGAATATTTGCTCTGATTAATATTAAGCAGTAAATTGATATATACGTTATGGCAATCATCTATGGTTAAGTGTCAATGTCAGAATTGTTAGAAAATAATGAATTCTTTTAGCATACAAGTAAATCATGTTTATTGTAATCAGAAATTAAGTGTTCTAAAAAAATCTTATTTTAAATTTTCAGTGAAATCTAGCTCATACAGTTTGAAATATAACCAAATATGTCCTTCACTTTAGCTAAAGAAAGAAGAAAAGTAAACTGTATCACTGGTGGTGAAATCGAGATTTATTATAGCTGAAGGGGGGAAACGGATTTTCTGTATCCGCTCCATCACTAGTTATTATGTCTGTCGAATAAGACTGACCCTCAATCCATCATATTGAACATTTCCCTTTATGAAATACCCTCACCCGTATCTCTCGTACGATTATGACGAGATTGTGCAATACTGTGGGGCAATCGCCATGTTGCTTTTCCTCGTTTCATTCTTAGTCTTGCGTAAGTTTAACCTACGCTAAGTAAATAGGTATATATCTTTCTCTCTAAATGGCTGCTGTTGTTGCCCACTGTTATTCCAGCTTACGCGCTTTTCTTTTCATTATGGAATAATTTTTCTTTTATATTATAATTTTTATTCGTCTCATTTTCCAGTTTCTCTTTGTTTCTCCAGCGTCCTCTAAATTTCAACAGTGAAATTGTGTTCCCGTTTTTTAGCTTCAACCTTTCCCCTCATGGATAACATCGATTTCTGTAATCAAGTGATTTTTCTGTGGTCCTGATGACGTGAACTTTAATTCCTGTTTTTTTTTTTTTTTTATTGAATTATTTGGGGGAATTTTATGAAGCAATTCTTGTCCGTAAAAACAGTGAGAAAAGGCCAAGCAAGAAAACTGGAATGGCTCCCTTTGTTTTTAATGGGGTACTTTTTAGCGCATGTACGCGCAGAAAAAATTTACATGTTCTAGAATAAACTCTCATACATTATAAATCATAATATTGTTGAGAAAATATGAATTAAATTTTTTTTAAAAAGAAACATCGTATTAATACACACACACACACACACACACACACACACACACACACACACACATATATATATATATATATATATATATATATATATATATATATATAATTACATATACCATATAAATGAAACATGCACTTTTTTTTTAATGAGAGACTATTATATTGGCTTCGTAAATAATAACATAGGCCTTTATGGTCAAATTCTTATTTTTCGCTTTATGTGGATTTTGAAAAAAATACATGTAATTAATTTAGCTACATGTACAATTGACATAATTAATTTTATTTACTATTACCGTAACGGCAGAAATGCATTCCGATACGAACACTTATTATCGAATAGCAAACCCGTTACCTATCAATTAATGCCAAATAATCCTTGAGCCTAGTTCAGTACAGTGTGGAATGGTGAGTGGAACAATAATTGACTAATCTCGGTGTTTTTTACACAGACACAGAGAGAGAGAGAGAGAGAGAGAGAGAGAGAGAGAGAGAGAGAGAGAGGTTATGGTCTGTCGAAGTGCCATCATTAAAATTCGTCAGTCGTACAGGGGAATTTTAATGTTTAGAGAAATGGCACATTTAGGGCTGATTAACATTTAGTTGTTTTAAATGTCACGGTTAACCGGGGGGCCTGTCTTGGCAACGACGTGCCTATCTATGCATCTGGATAAGGTATTTAGACCATTTCTGTGGTTCCTGGTGCTTCATTCAATCAAGGAGTTTGATGATAATTGTTTGGACCTTCTCATGTTCTGGGCAGTGCATTTTTGGAGAATTAAGGCAGGTGAAGTACTTCAATTAACAAAGGTGTCATAACCGGCATCACTAAACTTTTGTAATAAAGTCGTTGAAAGAAATAGACCATGCAGGGTTAAGCTAAGCTGGAAATAAGGATTAATATTGCCACTTTTCCATTTTTATAAAAGTAAAATCTTATGCTGAATCTTCAGATTCATTATGTATATGTATATGTATATATATATATATATATATATATATATATATATATATATATATATATATATATACATATAAAATCTTTCTTTTTATAATCCATACCTTTTAGATAGTTGAATTAAACCAGTATTTTCAAAAGTATTTTTAAGAATATTATTACAGTATAAATTTAGATATTTATGACAAATAAAGTAAGTTTTTTGAATAGTTTACTTTTTTATTGGCTGGATTCACCTTCTGATATTTAGTCTTAAATCAGTGATGATAATATTACTTCTGGACATAAGATATTTATTCATGTTTATTTCATTGTTTGTATATCTACAAAATGGCTAGTAAACTTTAACATACTGATTTATTTTTTTCTCTGTGAGTACCTGACAAGACTTTGAGGCTTATTTTCATAAGGATTCACTTAGAACTCTGAATTTTTTCTCGTTTCTCTTGTTTTATTTCTAAATCTTTGTTAAACATGGTTGTAAGAAAGATTTCATAACCTGTGTTGTGACGGGAATATCTTCAGTCTTCGCTGCCTTTCTGTCTCATCTCCCACTTCATAGGTAACATTTGCGTGGACGTTTGCCATATTCTGAGGATGCAGTTTTGGAATCTTTGCAAACGTTAATAGTGAGTTTGTTTCGTATGCGATTTGTTCAGCATTTATTGATTTTCTTACACATTTGGGCGGTCGTTGTTTCAGCTTATGTTTCTGTATGGTAATTGTGTTCTGAATTACTTTATATGAGTCATGGTTTTTATGGTGAACTTTTAATTCTTTGGTCGTCTGAGCATTTATTTGGACTTGAGGGCAATAAAAATGATGATGGCGACTGCATTACCAGTTATTTTTTGTAGATTCATGTATTAGACTTATCTTAATCAAAATTGTTCAAGTTCATCAACTATTATACATGGATGATCGATTTTCTCCTGGTGAGGACCACTCTTCCACTACCACTCATTCCCCAATTTTTTAGTCTTATTATTGAAATCCGAACTATATTTAGCTATTTCGATGCCCATACCAACGGCCTTCCCATAAAAGAATACACGATGAATTGTGCCAGAACCTTCGGAGAGTCAGTTATCAAAATTGTCTCTTTCCTAAATAAAAAAAAAAAAAAAAAAAATAGAAAAAACACGAACCAAGAATGCGGATGATTCTCTCCAGTAGGTGCCTCAGTGGAAGCAGAGAGAGAGAGAGAGAGAGAGAGAGAGAGAGAGAGAGAGATGCCCGGGTGAGCCGCGGGAGAGGTTATGATGCAAGGTGTGTTCTCTTTTTTCTTCTTTCTGTCTTTCTCAGGGTGTGTCTAGCTGTTTGGCTGGCGGGGGTGGAGGCGGGATGAGCCCCTTGGGAAATACCCTCCATACCCTTCTTTTCCTCTGCCTTGGCTGACGTACACGCCCACGCAGGCATTCACTTTACGCACACGGCGTGTCTACTTGCAAAGAATGAAAAGAGCATCCATAAAAAGTGGCCTACTTGCATCCGGGCTGAGGTCACCCTACCAGTGTTGAAGAAAGGCATTGTTATGTGTAGTAAGGGGATGTTTCAAGGGGCATGCCACGTAGGCGTCTCGGGAATCTGGGCGACTTTGGTTTGGATGGAAACAAATTCCTGGAACACCATTAATGCTTTGAAGATGATTGGCAAAAACGACCTTTTATTGGCGTCTTCTTGATTCTTTATCCAGTAGCTGATATGGTGCTGCTATAAGCTTTGCGTAGATTCCTTTTATAAGGCATGTTGATTATTCGACAAATATAAGGGATGAACTTCAGGACGACAATATATAAATCTTGCAGAATGTCACAAAAGAATCAGTTAACGCGGCTTGAATGTTGAATACGAAAACTCGTTTGGAAAAGTACGAATAAATTATTTGCAACAAGAATATGAGAGTGCTGGATGGTTTGTGCCGAAGTATGATAACCCATTTTTTTGGAAGTAACGCGTGTTCATTAAGCAATAGGGTATTTTACGCCGTGCATGAGTAACTTTTCATGGTATTGAAGTATTACACCGGGTAGTTTTCAAGTCATGGCAGTTAAATTTGAGATAAAGTACACTGCCTTAAGAAAAACTTGGCAACTGATTCAATATGACCTTTAACCTGCGCTTCTCCATATAAACGTCTGATTCAAGGATTTTGAATAGCGTCCCACCATAGTAACAAGGAAGCCGGAGAAGCAATAGTTGCCTTTATATTTTTTCAAGCCTACACCCGTGCACTTGAACTAGAACTGGGAATATTAATATTAGGTGTCACGGGCCGATTAGGAAGTAAAGTATTGAAAGGGTCTATTGATACCAACCTCAGTCATATTTCCAATCAGCTAAGGAATTAAAAGAATTCAGTTGGAAAAGAGAAAAACTTCCATAATAAAAGCCTCCTCTGCGGACGCATAAGAGGACTCACACGCCTAAATGAGAAAAAAAAAAACAGTGTGTGTGTGTGTGTGCATAAAGGAATGAGAGAGTTGCAAGGATCAGGATGTCTCAAAGACACGAGAGAGAGAGAGAGAGAGAGAGAGAGAGAGAGAGAGAGAGAGAGAGAATTTGCGTTGTCATCAGGACTTGTTGAAGAGAAAATTCTTAGACTTGTGTGTGCAGCAGGCGAAAGAGAAGAAGAATCTGTGAATACAGACGTTTGGCAGTTACGTACAACGCTTGGAATGAAGAGAGAGAGAGAGAGAGAGAGAGAGATGTGTGTCATCAAAATCTTATGACACTGCTAGAAAACAGACGTTTGCTTGCCATTATTATATAATAGAATATCGATACAACTCTGATCACTCGTCATTAATGTGAAAGTTAGGCTGACAAGATTTTTTGTAAAGTAGTAGTAAAATGAGCTCATATTTCGAAGTCGTGATAAAAATCTTGTTTTGGTAAATGAAAATCAGCGTCCTGCTAACTTCCCCTCAGAGGGTACTTACTTAACTCTCATACTGATGCTTCAGTTGCCACGCCCTTCAGTAAGTATTTATATTATAAATGTATGTTATTCAGCGTTTGTGTGGTTTTTTTTATCGTCCTTATTCTGCGCAAGTATTGGGGGATGAGGCTGCTAACCCCATGCCCTATTTGTAGACTGCATCCACAGGTACCCGTTTCATAACATTATATATATACTATATATATATATATAATATATAAATATTATATATATATATATATATCTATATATATATATATGGTATATATATATTATTATTATATATGTGTGTGTATGATCTTTTGCTTCCGCGAAGAAATAAAAAAAATTAAGGATAGAGATGAGTTGAAGGGTTAAAGTTTGAGTACCAATAATTCGTGAAATTAGATATTAGCAAAGAACAATTTTACTGTTGACAATTGATGGTTTTATTTTAAATAAATAAAATCCAGAATCAGTGTGATGTAGTTATTGTTATCTTTATTCTAATCCACAGACGTCTTGTTTAATTACAAACAAACCACTTCATGGCTTTTTAATTTTTTTCATTATACCTCGATGTTGGACTTACAGTGCACCTGTGTAAAGAGATTTATGTCTATCCAATAGATTAATTATAATTGCCATTTTTCTTCTGTAAATTGATTAATAGATAGAATGTCGAGATCTGAATCTGCTTTCAGATTTGCCTCGGTTAATGTCGTCAAATTGTGATGAAGCCTTTGGGTGTGTTTTTATGTGCTACTTCGTAATAGGTAATATATGCTACGTCTTAGTAGGTTTGGTCATCCACGTCGTAAGGTTCTGCTACATTTGGTGTATTCTCGTTTCAATAAATTTTTTTTCTGCATAAAGCTCTTAATATCATTGCAGCTTCTCTTGAAGATATTCAGGGTTCTCTTTTTGACAACCTTGTATAACAAAGCTCAAATTTTCTTTCCAGGAGTAAAAAGTTTTGAAGAGAAAGTTTTTTCTTTTCTGTGAGAAGCGTGAAGAGCATTTTTGCCTTATCGCTTCGTGTGAAAAATCCAATATTTTCTCATTCAATCTCTTTTGGAACAATTGGTAACAAAAAGTCATATAATATTATTAAATTTGTTCTCTTTTGAGTTGGCTGTATTTCCACTCTCTGTGGACTACGTTAAAGAAAGATACGTATCTGGGGGTATTTGGTTAGAAATTTAATGCTTCGTTGAATATTATGGTAGCCTACATGCGTTGGCTGGATAAATCTAATGGGTGAAATGTTCATCAAATTTTCTCAGTACAAAAACTGCATCTGTTAATTTTTATGGTCACGCTCACAGTATCTCCTTCACAACAGTAAGCTGTTAAGTTCCGCAGAATTACGAACATCCTGAGTACCATGGAAAATTAAATATTTCAGGAAATTGACTACCTCCTAGTTTTGAAATCGAAAAGGGCATTACGCCGTCATCGCTGCACCAGTAAATCGGTTCAGCAAGTCGTTATTTTACTCGATTGTTGAAAAAGAATTTAAGTAAACAAGGACTGCAGATTATTTTAAGGATTCATCACTCTTATCAGTAAAAAGCTCCTGGTTTAAGATGCAAGCAGCACTTCAGATCAGCTCTGGGAATAGCAGGGCGTTTATTTTAGCGAAATTAGACCCAAAGATTTTGTATGGCCATGCTTTGAATACTATACGTTTAGTAAAAAGCGCAGAATCAAGATAATAGACCCTAGAGAACTGAGAATAATATCTTTTCTGGATCAGATTTGCACAGTACTACATGTTTCCGTGTAATTAGCTTGAGGCACTTGTCATATGATGTGTGAAGGGAAGGTTCGTGCATGAGTGGCAGTGTGGTTAATACGCGGAGTATGTAAAGAAGGTGCCGTTTAATTACAGCACTTTTTTTTTTATTGTACTTTGAATAGGTCCTGTCTCAGAGCAAAACACTAAATGTTTGTGTTGAACCAAAACCACTTGAGGCTTCACTTGTTCTTTTCTTACTTTCCTGTCTTGTCTTCTCTAACCACTCTTGGTCTCGCCTTCTCTTCTGGTCTTATCAAGGTACATCAACCAAGGACTGTTATTTATATGATCGCCCCCAGATATCGAAAATTCTGCCATACGCACTCGCACACTCCCATTACGTTAGCTTGGAACTCGACCTAGAAATGTCTCGAACGAACAGATACATGTAACATTTCTAAGAAAATAATAGTTGTATGACTTTGAGCATAAATAACTTATACCAATATGCCACTGACATCTTGCTCAAAATAGGTTTTTATAAAAGATCAACTGCCAAAGTTCTAGAACATTACAGTAAATAAAATATTTCACTAATCTCGAAACTGCAACAAAGAAACGGTACCGGGGCGTACTACATAAATGAAAATATATTCCATCTCATAATTTATAATTTTGATAATACGTCAGCTGTAAATAACCATACGACCCTTGAAGAAGACTCAAAACCACATTGAAAATGGTGTCCATTTTAGGCGTAAAATTTGAGGGATGTAAAAACCTTGTGGTCATAAGACTTTTGTTTTGAAGATTTAACTGTCAATTAAGGGGTATGAAATACTTGTAATTATTTGGATGAAGTCAACGTCAGTGTCAGTATCTCCGTCATTTGAATTTCAGTGATTATGAAGAACTGCATCTCGTGAGCACTCAACAATTTTCATTAGAATTTATCGGCCACTAACCCCGAAGCCAATTGATCTTGAAAATAGTTTTGTCTTTGATTCCTCGATCAGCTTTCCCTCGCACTCTTAGGTTCAGTTGAAAAATAATAATAATAATAATAGGACTTACAGGAAGTACAGGGTCTGTTTTCTGGTTAGGAACACCGCTGGTTTTCTGAAAACCACATTGCGCACTGTACCGTCATTCCCACTTTTTACCATATTATTAACTACTTCTTAAGGAATGTATGAAATAGATGGGTAGATACAGCGAAAAATGATGATGATGATGATGATGATGAGAGAGAGAGAGAGGAGAGAGAGAGAGAGAGAGAGAGAGAGAGAGAGAGAAAGAGAGGTGGGGGATCGTAGTTTTCATACTTTCAGAGGAAATACGTTACTTTTCAATAAACAAAATTGCTCGGGCGGCTTTTCCAAGTCATAGTTCATAAAACCTATTAACACCATCGTGAGAGTTTATGAGCTGGTGAAGAAGAAGAAGAATGAAATTAAGATGCATATCACGATAAGTCCTCTTCATTTTTTTTTCTTGTCTCAAGCCTTGAAAAAAAAAACGTGGCTGATGTTAATTATGTAAGCCGCTGAGGAGTCTGCATGCTCATCTTTCCAGCGACAGTATTCCGCTGCCCGTATTTGGAAAGTGGTTCGTTGTAATCGTGAAATGCTTATTAACCCTCGTCATAAAAGTAATTTTTTGAAAATGTTTCTGATGTGCTCTGGTGCAAATCATTTAAGCTAGGTGTTTTTAACTGAAGCTTTACAAGTGCTGTGTTTCTTTGCGAATTGGTAGATTTGAACTTTATTTTTTTCCCCTAATACATTTCGTTTTATGGATTATTACGTAATTGGTAAATTGTATATTGTGGTCTACCTTAATCACCCCTTCACAAATTTATGTGATACATATTAAGAATATGGAGTGATTTTTACTTTTATCAGCAGGCCTTAGCCAGCAGGAAAATTGTTTTAAGTGTATGCGTACTACATGAAATTTACTATCTCTCTCTCTCTCTCTCTCTCTCTCTCTCTCTCTCTCTCTCTCTCTCTCTCTCTCTCTCTCTCTCTCTCTCTCTGGTATCATTCTGGAGATTAAATCATGATTTCGTATAACTTCGGAAAACCGAGCTCTCCTTTTCTGAGTGTGTACTTCTACTTAAATGGAGAGAGTAACTTTTCACAGTTCCAGATGGGTCTGCTTGTTTGTGTGTTCATATGTCAGTAATAGGTAAAAACTCGGTTTAGCCTTGAATGATAGTCTTGTGTTCATGAAGAAAAATGCATATCACCAAAAGAAATGGAGATATTTTACCTGACGAAATGATTCCTTGTCTTCAATCCGACTAGAAAAAAAAATGGAAAATGTAGTGATGGGGGCAAGCGTGGGTGTTGAAAGCTGTAGCTCGGTTTGCCGTGGGTAAGACGAGGTCGAAACGTGACAAGAAGGTAGAAGAGGGTCCTGGGTAGCCCGGGGCGAAGGACGCTGTTGCTCCCCCTCTGGTCTCCTCCCCTCCCTGGGGCTTCCTTACGCCCTGATATTGAAAATGGTCGCCTATTCTTTTTTCCAAGGTTGATTCATTTCAAGGTCATTTTAGGGTGGACGCACACTCTGGTAGAAATAAATAGACAAAGGCATCAGCAAAAAAAAAAAAAAAAAAAAAAAAAAAAAAAACTTACAAAACGGGATTTGTGACAGACCTGCTTTCCACAGATATCAGTGTGAATATATTATATTGAAAGCTTTAAGGAGAGAGGCCCTTTCTTATTAGGTTTTCGTTTAATATGCAAATCTCTTGTTCATTTTTTCCCTTTACTTGGCATTTCCATTTTAATAACATGGTAACATGTGCTATGAATACACACACACACACATGTATATAATATATAAATATAATATTATTATATATATATATATATATATATATATATATATATATATATATATATTATATATATATATATATATATATATATATATATATATATATATATATATATATCTATATATATAATATTATATATATATATATATTATATATAATATAAATAAAAAACAAAAAACTACGTATTTTTTTATTAATTAATATATTATATAAAAAAAATATTTAATTTAATAATATATTATATTAATAATTAAAATTATGACTTTAAGTATTTTTTTAGGGCCTGTGTAAGAATTAGAGAAAATAATATGATTTTATCCATCAATAGTTTCATCGTCCATGAAACGCACGAGTGATGATGTATGTAAGGAACAGATAAAGTTTGCTAAGGCAAGAGTAAAAAAAAGAATATTCACCTACGCGCATTTAACCCTCGAGGAGGGTCAGGGACACGAACCAACCCTCTCAAAAGTATAACGTTTTCGGTTTCCAAAATGGATATTCATCTGCGCAATACCGGCATTTAACTATACAATGGTGAAACAAGATTGAAGGTTTTTGGAACGTCGTTGCTTCCGGAATGGTACTTTTAACTATCAAGTAATCAAAATTAAGGAGGGTTTTTTTCCCAAACACTGAATTTGAGTACCAAGTACGAAAAAAAATCGAAGGTTTCAGTACGTTGCTTATTTCCCAAATAAAGCAGAATTTCTTCGTGTATTCTGTCATACAGCAAAGTGAATGTTTTTGTTTTAGCAAGTGACTCGGGCCTCTTAGTCCTGAAATAATTAGGTTTCCTTGCAAAGTTATACAGTACCTGTAGCGGTCTTTTATAGGACTTGCACTGTGACAGTTTGCATCGTTGCGAGGATACGGGATAGAAGGTGGTAAGGTTTTATTAAGGGAAAGCAAATAAAATTTTCTTTTGAGGAAGATTAAGTCATATGTCATCAATGGTGAAGTGTCTTCAAGGTGAATGGCTCATTAATGGTCTTCTTTTGTTGTAAAGCCGGTTTCCAGTCATCCGCTTAAGTCTACTGCTGCAGCAACAACAAAAGCAGTAGTTAATTCCCACTCCCACAACAACAACAGCTTCAATAAAAATTAGTTATACATTATTTATTATTTAGTCTCCCTTACATGAAGGATGAGCGCTGATATCGAATGACAAGTAAGTAAACTCAGATCAGCCAGTAAGATTAAACATCGTAGACTACTTCGCTCAGGTTTGGGAGCGAGGAACATCTCGGTGGCTCGTAACTCAGGAAAAGCCTTTTGTCGTGGACGCTCGTCGAAGGAGGTGTCACGACTATTCACAGGGGGTATTGGGGTCTTAGCGGTGGAGGGTTAGGAGGATGAAGAGGTGACGGGTCTGAGGATGAAGGGTGGTTTACAATATTGCAAATTTTAGCTATTGTAATAATAGATGGCCTAACACTTGTTCTTAGTCAATTTACAGTGTAATGATTAATTTCTGCACATACGAGTTTTAGCATTCCGTGGTTGAAATTTGTATCATCGATCAATCATGGCACGTCGGGAATGTTAGACAAGGTTGATGGTTGTTTTAGATTAAGTCAGCCTTATACCAGCAAGGGTCTTGTACTATGGCAGCCTCTTGGGTGTTAGTGCCATCAGTGTACCATCCTTGGTCTGCTGTAATCATTACTGTAAGGTTTTTGCACATCCATTTGGTTTCTGTTACACCCACTTTTTAGCCTTTTACTTTATATCCACTCCCAGTCCCCTTCTCGCATCTACCTGTTCAGTTTCTCTGATAAACAGTATTGCCATTGTCTGGAACTTTCTCAGGCCTCCAACCATTTTTGCCGTCTTCTCTGGCGGCCGTAAGTAATGGCCGGCATAAAAGTGATTAAGAGGCCTATTGTGCACCTCTGCACTCGGGTCAGGGAAGCAGGTAAATTTGTATGCATATTTTCTGGATTTTTTACCATAATCTCCCTCTTTCTCAAAACTGCCCATAGCTCACAAATGGATGATCTGCGTTCGAAACTTAAACTGGATAAAAGGGATAGATGAGCTTGATCCCTGTAAGTCCAATGTTTCGCTGCTGATCTAAGCCATGAATTTGGTACATGGCTGTTGGACGACTTTTGTGGTTCCCAGCTAGGGGAAGAGAGGGAGAAAGGGCCAAGACGAGAGAAAACTACACGGAAAGGCTTGAAAGGGCAATCTTTACTCAACTGAAGTAAAAGTATTCATAAGATATGTATGGAATAAGTTAAGCTTTCTTACTTATAGTTACCGTTGAGATAAGGCCCAGTTTGATCATTGGTAACTCAGTGGAATATAAAAAAACAATTACTGTCAGTGAAAGTACACGTAGTGGCTTTCCGTAGAATGGCAATTACTAATTATGTCTTAAACTATACACACACACACACACACACACACACACACACATATATATATATATATATACACTATATATATGGGTGTGTGTGTGTGTGTGACGTAAGGTATATAATTATTATCTGCCATTTTGTGGAAAGCCATTACGTATACTTTACTGACACATTATATTTTTAAAATTCCGCTGAGTTACCAGATGATCGAATCGGGCCTTATGTCAAGAGGTTACTCGTATGCACGTATGTGTATACGTATTCACTTTAAATTTGTAACAAGAATCATTGTTATTGTGTACCTAGCGTTAAAAACAACCTATTGATTCTGCGAATAAACATTACTCGTTCACTTATGTCTATGTGCTTTTGCACGTTTCGTGATCTAATAGCAATATGGTGTTGCATTTTATAATTTTATGCTGGGAATTCCGAGAATTGGTTGACGCCATGACATTTTAGATATTGCATTTTTCAGTTTTTGAAATCAGATTGATAAAATTTAAATTATTTTTACCTATAGTTTACGGTGGTAACATTTATAGAGGATCATGGGAACTGACATATTTGAGTGACAGAATGAACGAAAAAGAATGAATGTTATTATACAAGAATGTTTTATTTTGCAAGCTTTTCACTCAGGGCTGTACACTAATAATTACACCTGCCGGTTGCCCTGTTTTCTGTGTCTAGGGCTGTATATGTTACTTTTTTATTTGTTTTCTATCTCCTTCTCTTTCTCCCCTATATATAAATATTATATATTATATCTATATATAGATATACATAGTATATTATATATATATATATATATAATAATCATATTCATAGAATTTATTCAAAATGGACTTCTTCCCTGTTTAAAGGGGTGACGATAGTAAGTTTTTTTTTAAGCAGTCTCCAGTGGCTGAGGTTACGAGCCACACGCCCTTTTTGTTGACCCAGGCAGACGCTAGTACCCTTTTAATCATTTACAACTGTGCTCGCCTTGCGAACAGTAGGTCGGGACTGATCAAACCTAACAAACGTGTGTTCAGCACTACACAGGTTATTCTCTTTTCACTAAAGGATAATATAAAGATGTTGCTAGAAGTTTGAGTGAAGTCATATATATATATTTATGTGTGTGCGTGTGCGCGCGCGCGTGCGTGCATGCGTACATGCTTGTTTGTTTGTACGTATGACTTATACTGTCTTGAGGGGGATACAAAATGGAAAGATAGCGAAGATAAATTATTGTTCTGTAGAGTCATGTCTTCAGGGAGAAAAAGTGCCTAAAAAAGGGGAAAGGAGGCCAGCTAACCATTTAGAAATTTTGTAATTGAAAGCTCCAGCACATGAAACGATGGGTCTGAATGGAAGATTGTCTTTGTGAGTTTTGGGAAGGCCATAAAAGTAGGGTAATTTAGGATTAATTACTTTAAATTTCTCTAATTGTTCAATACTCTTTTTGTCTTGGCCAATTAATCTTACTTTCCGAAAAAATTCTGTGGGAACGTTTTGGAGGGGATTTTTCGTCAGTTTTTCGTAAGTGTTTGTGTCGCTAAGGAGCTGGTTGATTTTGTCGAGGTAGAAGTCTTTGTCCATTATTACGATTTTGCCGTCTTTTTCGGATCTACTTATTATAACATCTAACTTTTTTTAGCGAGTGGATGGCTATCATGAATCTGCGGGAACAGGATATTTCTTATGTAGGTCAGTTAAAGCATTTAGTAACACTCCTTTTAAACATATCTCTTCACGGCTGTAGTTTTCATGTGCCGGAGCTTTCAATTACAAATTTTTTAAAATGGTTAGCTGGCCTCCTTTCCCCTTTTTTATGCCCTTTTTCTCCCAGTCACATTAAACATTCGGAAGATTTTTGTAACAAATTCAGAGAAGCACATATACCACTTCACAACATAAAACCTTTAAGCCTTGACGTAGACTCCCTATTCACAAAAGTACCAGTACAGGACGTTCTTCAGTTTTTAAGGGAAAAATTATCCCCCTATTCAGATCATTTCCCATTGACGCTTGACAAAATAATAAAGTTAGTTGAATTATGTGCATCTAATGTCTTATTTTCATTCGGGGAATCATTCTACAAGGAAAATTCGGGTGTAGTATGGGTAGTCCTTTAAGTCCTGTTTTAGCCAATCTGTACATGGAATACTTTGAAACTACAGTAATAAATGCAATAAAACCCAAAAACATGCTGTGGATGAGCTATGTGGATGGTATCCTAACATTTTGGGATAATAGGTGGGGCAATTATAATGAATTCCTCTCAAAATTAAACGCATTAGTGCTCAGCATCAAATTTAAAGTTGAATGGGAAACAGACAACAAAATTCCTTTTCTTGATGTTTTACTAATCAGAGACACGACAGAATACAAATTTACCATATACAGAAAACCAACGTTCTCACTTTCATACTTTCACTACTTTAGCTATCACGACATTACTATCAAGATAGGTGTAGCTAGCCAAGGTCTAAAGAATACCAGTAACGTCACAAATATGCACAGTAACGCTGAGACGGTCTGACCTGGTATTCTTTAGACCTTGTAGCTAGCAACCTGTTCTTAAGAGCCTTACGAATTTGTTCCCCAGAATTCCTAATTCGCAAGCAACTTTCGTCTTTAAAGTATCCTAACCATATAATTGAGAAAGCAATTCACAAAGCAAAGTAATTTTCTACCGACCCCCTAAAGACAAGACCAGAGATAAACCCAACAATAAAATAAAAATTCCTCACCTGGACACAATTAAGAGAGTAACCCACACCCTCGGAAAATCTAACCCTTTTACATTTACTTACCCAAACACCTTAGCCAAATCCCTGATTAACGTCCAACAAAAGACATCTCCCAAGGACACTGGGGTATACAAAATCCCATGCCAGGACTGTGACCAATCTTACATCGGATTTACAGGTAAATCACTTCCCCAGAGACTAATACAACACAAACGGTCAGTTAGGTATGGACAACAGAACTCGGCTATTTTCAACCATATAAATGAACATAACCGTAGAATAAACTGGAATTTGTCACGTGTAATTTATAGCAGCAACTACCGGTACAAGAGTCAAATGATGGAATCGGGCTTAATAAAAGAGAGGCAGGTAATGAACATCTCAAAAGGAGCATGGATTTCAGATACGATCGACAAGGTTTTCATTCAACCAACACTTAAGAAGATTAAAGGAAGATTATCAGCGGGGGTGACCTAAATTGGCTTGCCTGTGGATGGACCTCTTGGTATAAATACCACCTTTTCTGTAAACTTTTCTCATTCATCTACCTGAAGAGGGAGACCGCAGTCTCTGAAATATAGTACTTTTCTCTCTATATTTTGGTGTTTTTATGGGCTCCTTTTATCAGATGGAATTCTGTTGTTACAGAACATTTTTACCAGTCATATATATATATAATATATATATGTGTATATATATATATATATATATATATATATATATATATATATATATATATATATATATATATATATATATATACACACACACACACACACACACATATATATATATATATATATATATATATATATATATATATATATATACATACATACATACATATATATACATATATACACACACATATGCAGATGTGAGAATTTGCATTTGCCACGTGTGTATTTGTTTAGTATAGAGTTCTCAACATTGCCTTGCATTACATGTACTAAATCTATTGTCACCATGTGTCGCTTTTCTCCGGTTAACTCTCAGACAATTGAATTGTTATATAAGATCTACCATATACAAACAAAGTGATTTCTTTTGATCTCGTATCTCTGTCGGATCTCCTTGTAAAGGGTGTGGGTAGGCAAGCTTGCCCTCAGCAGACAGGCGAAGGGTGAGGGTGAGCGTCCCCCGTGAAATTGGGTGTCCAGGTGTTGATACTGATCATGATGGGTGAGGCGGTGCTAATGTTTCTCGTGTTCGATCATTCTTTTTGTTTACTTCGGTTTTCATTTAATTTTGTTTCGAAGTATACAAGTTCAGGAGTATTTTGTTGCTCTTCTAATATGCTCTGTTTTTACTTTTGAAATGTATTTATCTTTGATATGTATTTCCTTAATGTTTTTCCTTGTTGATCTGCAAATGTTCAGTACATCACTTACTGTTGAAGTAGTTATGTATGTTGCGCTGCGATATGGCTACTTGTTCATGCAGTTCTTTTGCGATGGAGTTTTGTTTCAAATTCTGTTATCGTTGCTATTTTATTACTTACTTTTTATTTTCACATTTATTTTTTCGTGCATTTCACAGAATTCAGCGTTTTTTTTTCTTCTTTATCGCGAAGTGACCTCCGTATTCTAAATTAAACTTCCAGAGTCATTTTATGCAGGTGAGTGGAGGTAAGGGAAAATTCTTTGGGAAGCTCTGCTATTCGTTATTCGTTTGGAATATCTGCTGATTTGTTTGTGGAAATTTGTAGGTATAAAGAGGCTAAGGCTTTTTTGATATGTGAGGGAAGATGTCTGTAGAAGGTGAATAACTGTAATCGACTCCTGGTATGTGATATCAAAGTTTCGTTGGACGTAAATAACGAAATTCAGAATTAATTAATAGGAATAACTATAGACCATTTTGGAGATGTGGATTGCGAAATTGAAGCTCTAATCTTGGAAACGGCTTGAGTTTGATAATGAATATTAAACGAAATTTATTTATTGTTATTATTTTTGTATGAGGTGTCATTTCTCAGGTGGTTCGTTGCCATCCATTCCCGTTGTCTCCCCTCTGTTGATTTTTTCGATTTCTCTGCAATAAATTTAGCATTCCTTACTTTTCTCTTGCCCTAGAAATCCTACTTTAGGTTTCCCCTTCAGACATTACTGTAGGTAGGCCTTTTTCCTCAGTCTTTTGATGATATCTCTGTTGCAAATTCATTTGTAAGCTCAGCAGTCCAGTTCCCTTTCACCCGCCTCCTCTAAATTTCGTCCTGCCAAAAGTTTTTAACTACAAGACTTGATAATTTTTTGCTAGTCATATTGCCAGTGTATAGACCACAACTGACAGTTCCATGAGAATGTTTTTGTTTTTGTTATTTCTTTTCCTTCCTTAACTCATTCTTTCTTTCTTTCTTACATAATCGCCCTGATATTCTCAGACACTCGAATTTAGTCACCTGTTTTACACCAGCTATCCACGTAGAAGCTCAATGTCGCTTCTGTTTCGTTCAACATTTTTATCCGAGTAATTTTTAGAGCAGTTAATTCTTTATTGCATCCCAGAATCCTGAATGTGTGGCTTATTGGTTGTTAGATAAGTAACCATACCCTGATGGTTGCTAGGTAGGTTGGAAATTGAAGAAACTTTTGTTTCATGTGAATAAGCCAATGTTTTGGGCATAGTCGAATAAAGGGCACAGAATGTATGTCTGGTCTTTCAGCCTGTCAGATATAAGCAATACTACCACGCTTTCAGTTCCCAACAATATTCTTTCCTTACTTCCGAAGGTAACTTTTGAAACTCTTGAGGTTAAGGCGAAAATAAAGAGATAAAGTTTTGTCTGCATCTTTGTTAGAAGAATCATTCGTAAGAAAATGCAACCGCATTTAACGTGTTTCAAAAATTCAGCGGTGGTGGTGGTGTTAGTCTTCTATCCTGATGGAAAACAAGATTCGAACACAGTTATGGCCATCCCCTATCGTCTCTACATGACAGGAGAATCGTTTCAGCAGTTGTATTTTCGTTTCCACAACGACCCAGAGCCGAGGTTGGTGACGTATGAAAGGCTTCAAACAGGGTTTTGGTAAACACGTAAACTTTTTTTTCCTCTCTCATTCTGGAAGAAGAAATTTTATCTTTGTACCTTCTCCATTTTCCTATTCATGTTTTGTGTATATTTTATATTTTGTATTGATCATATTTTGAATTTATCTATTGCCTTATTTGCATAGCTCATCTGGAATAACATAGTAAACTACAAAGGTAAATTCCTTTCCTCATTGTAAATGAAAATACACGAGTTTTTCACTGAAATAATCCCTGCAATATAAGATGGATCTGATATTAAAAGTAACGTGGGTTATGCATAATGAGTTCTAAACTTCTCGTATTTACTAAAATTTTACTACTTCATTTGGTCTTGCAGTAAGTGAGAACGGCTTGAGGAAATTAAAGATATATAAGTGGGTATATAAAGGTCTCTGGGGTCTGAGTCGTCTGTAAAAAACTTTGTTCTTTTTCTCCCTTCTATGGTGTTGTAGGAAGTTCGCTCTCTTGTGTAGCTTGTGAAGGGCTGCTCCGATCAGCAAGACCCCATGCTGGCATACGGGCATCTTACCAAAAACCAACGGCGACTAACTGATATGACGCAGGGTTTCTCACAAGTTCTTATAGCAGCTTACTGCTCTCTCAGCGAATTGATAAACTTGCTCAGGTTCCGACATTTTATCGTTCCTGAACCAGTAAGGAGTTTCTTTAGTGCAGTCATATTTAGGTTGTCGAAATTTTAATTAGCCTCAAATTCTTCGTTATGAAAGCATTTCTTCGTTCTACACAAGATGAGTAATTGAATGCGTTCTTTGTGAAAGTGAAGCGTGGATGCTGAACAGGAAAAGAAATAGTAGAAAAACTAGCGCAGGTGAAATGGTGAATCAGCTTGTTTTGAGATGGTTTTGTCATGTGGAAATACTAGGAGACGAAAGGGCTGGATAGTTGTCGTAGTTGTATTAGAAAGGAAGGACCATAATATCCAGGAAGAAGGAGAGTGCATACACCAAGGGATCTGTGGTGCAATTCTTACGGGATTTGACTAATTGTTGAAGAGCATTCTTTGTAGATGTTATTAGCAGCTAATGCTGTAGAAGTGTTCTGTATTGGGTGTTCTTCCACGTCTCAACAGCGACCCTTGTTTTTTGTTTTTTTTCTCTCTCTCATTGATTCACCTCGTTGTAATTGGAAACCGCTTAATTTAAGGAATAAAAAGGTTATGCTATGATTCTGAAATGTTAAGAGGAAGTAGAAGAAAACTTAAGAATGGATAGATAGGTTACGTGAAAGAAGAGGTATTAGGAAGGAAGGGCTTTAGTACCTAGGCAGCAAGACTGCTTCTTCAACGATTCAACCATTAAATTAGCCATGCGTAAGTGATCGTTGTCTTCTCCTGTCATTTTCCCTATTGAGGAAGCTACAAAAACCCATATATATAAGTAAAATATATATAGACACATATATTGATATATATATATATATATATATTATATATATATATATATATATACTCGTATACACACACACACATATACATATATATATATATATATATATATATATATATATATATATATGTATGTATGTATATATTGAGTATGTCCGTGGCTCCGTGCGTGAGTTCGTTTATATTGTATGTGTTGCCATGTATGTAAATAACGAAGTTCAAAGTGCCTGCATATATGCTTGTATGTCCCAAGCCCATGAGATGGAAAACACGATCCGGTGGGTGACCTTTCGAACTGCGAAATTCCAAGTGAAAATTCCACGACCATCAGCAGCAGCAGCAGCAGCAGCATTGTCGTCATCACCTTCCTCGCCCCCTGTGATGAAATCCTCCACGTGAACTTGGCCTTCACTTTCGTGACTGGGTACAGCTTGTGGAGTTTCACCTCTTTCCAGTGTTGCTGCGTGGCTCTCTGACGCGGCATTAGAAGGTGGTCCGAGAGGCGTCACCTTTTGCAGGAGGTCACTTCTTCCTCGGGGTCACCTGGCCTGCTGCAATAGGTTACGGAGATATGGCACGCTCTGCCCCCTGGGGTCTCGCAGATTTTCCTTTCATGGGGAAAAAAATTGTTGGACCATTCAAGGGATATGGAAAGCAGAATTTTGAAAATTAAGAAATTTGAGCTTTCCGTGTTTTTTTTTTTTTTAAATAAAAAATGGGAGCTGTTTATTTTTACTACATTTAAAAAAAACTGAACATATAAATTTTTCTTCATGAACTTATTTTGGTCTGTTAGCTCAGCTTGAGACAGATAGCTGAGAGTTGTTGGTATTAGATTAAAGAGAGGAGAGAATTGCCAAGAAAACTGATATAATATGGGAATATTACATGTGGACAAGAATGTAACTTACTGCGTTAGTGGAACTTGTTTATTATAAATACTGCTGATATATTTAAAACTTCTGTGCTTCAATAAGTGGTTCATAGATTTCAGTAATGGTTTTCATATTCATTTAACTATTGATCAATTACATTGGACTCACGTTGTGGCATTCTCTGAACGAAGCCCTTACAAAGCAAGAACAAGCCAGGCTACAGTTCAATATAATGAAATTTATAGCGGTACGAAACTAGTTTTTATCCCATTAAATTGTTTGGAGAGATCATAGCTATTTTCATTCATGACTCTATAACCATTTTACTTATACAATGGCCCTCTTTTGTAAGTTTGGTTAAGCAGTAAAGGTGGCTTTACCAACAGGTTTTCCTGGTTTGGAGTTTAATTTCAGAGCAATCTTTATTTATATTTTTTTCTTTCATGCAGGAGGGCGGACCAGGTAATACTGCAAGCCATTATCATAAAAGTTTCTTCTTAGACTTGTGTCAGGTTTTGGTCTCATTAACATAATGGAACTCAAAATTTCAGGCTGTACCATTTTTCCTTTTTAAATTTATTAGGATTAGAGATTTCTGTACATTGAAGTTTGGTCGTATAAATTTTCGGCGGGCCCTTAATTGAAGTGTGGTTAATATCGTACTAACAGGTGGATAATTACTCCCCCCAAAAAATTTCTCTCTCTCTCTCTCTCTCTCTCTCTCTCTCTCTCTCTCTCTCTCTCTGCTTGCAATTTTTTTTTCTAAAACATTCTCTTTTCTTGTGTACTATTTTTTTTATCTGTACCCTTGCACCAGAGTTCTACCCGCTATATCCAAAAATTTCGGCCGCTAACAAATACAGCTCTTCAATGTTCTTTCGTCAATTTTGTTACTTGTTTGGGAGCAATGACACAATTCCTTGTCATGTACTATATCGGGATGCTACCGAAATTCATTGTAAGATAATAATGTAGCAATATTTATACTTGCTTGAAGGATCCGTCAAAGAGAGTTGTGAGCTCAGTCTGACAAGTATATTTATTATACAACCTTGTAAAGTACTTTGGTTGCGTAAGTTCTGCTCTGTACCCGTAGTTTATCCAAGGCTAATATGAGCCGTATTTCAGACAAGAGCAAGAGTAATGTAGAATATCTGGATCACGTTTTAACGCACTAATACACAAATAAATACTGTACAAAGTTCATGTCGTCTGCATTAATTTACCCACAAGAAAATCTTAAGAAAAATTGAGAAAAATACAGATACAATTATGTGTTATTGTGTAAGATTTAGTACCTTACTCTATAACACGTAATTTATTTGAGCTCTTCTTGATATTTCGCCTGTCTTCACTTTGATATACAGGCCATTAATTCCTCTTTTATCACGCCAAAATTAGAGCCAATTCGAGGCAAATAGCTCAATAATAACGTAATGGCGGCTGCAAAGAAAATAGGAGTTTTTGTCGGAGAGATAAATGTTGCTGAGATGAAACATGCTTCCCAGTAAATCTGAAGTTTCTCGAGATTCGTATAATTTCCTGTGTATTGATTGAAGCAGATTCAAGTTCAGTTATATATGCTCAATCGTTTTGTGCAGGCATATGGTTAAAAAAAATCAGTAAAACTCCGTCATGTCTTTTTACTTTTTTTTTCTTTTTCTTTTAGCGCAGTCATACATTTTTTTGTTCAATAGCATTGTTTGCTTGTAAACTAGACGTTGTTTGATTGATTCTTCGTTCCCTGATGCCGTAACATTCTAAAATAGATGTACAAATGAGTTTATCTCTATGGAATAGTATTATTTTCCTTCGTTTGCCAACTTTTTCGTTATATAGAAATGATTGCATTTTCGAAGTTGTTCCTTTCGAAGTTAGTCCTTATCTAGGACAGCCATTTCTTTCATTTCTTTCTTTGTGAGTCTTAATCCAGGTGGTGAGGCAGACGAACCTTGCTTCGGAGAGTCAAAATTTCTTAACGGTCAAGACCAAAAGGTTTAAATGAAAGGTTGGATATCTTAAAATGGATGTTTGTTAGCCTCGCCATTCCGTGGTTTTGAGATATTTTGTATGTAGTGTATGTGTACCCACAAATACACATGTGTATATATATAATTTATACACACGCACACGCAAACACACCAGGGACTGTTACATGTGAGATTAGGGCTATAATATGATTATGCTTAATCGATGCATATGCTACAACCGCTAGCCATTTGTTTCCATTTTGGTATTGCATGTGTGTGTGTGTGTGTGTGCGCGCGCGTGTTTGTGTAATGCTACTGGCTGTCTGTTCGTCGTTTCTGTAACATCATCGTAGAGGTGCCACTTAAGTCAAATGTATCTGATAAGATATGTTCTTTGAGTTTTCGAAGTAGCAGAAATTTTGATGAAATATGCCTCGGAAGTGTCTCCTCTTTTGAGTTGGGGGACAGGGTGTGCAGAGGGTGGCGGTTATTGTTGTTGTTGGAAAGTGAAAATGAACAATAGTTATGTATATGTTACGAGCTATTGTCTACCAGATGTTTTATCTTTCCTGAAAGAATATTTCGCTCGTTTTTATATTACTGAAAGTGAAAGTTTGTAAGTCTGGAATTTGAAATTGGTTGAATTTTGGAACATATATCAGGCTCTTAGTAATTTCTTTTCGTAATTTTTATTTTATTTTATGTACAGATAAGCCCCAAAGGAAATTCTCAACAGGATGAAACCCTTATTTCCATGCAACGTTACTTTCAAAGTGGATTGGTGTTGCATGAGAGATCACGAAATATTTACTTGAAGTATAAATATTCTCTCTCTCTCTCTCTCTCTCTCTCTCTCTCTCTCTCTCTCTCTCTCTCTCTCTCTCTCATGCTCTTACTTGAATAATTATCGTATGTGCTTCATGCCCACATATTTCTGGCGCTTATCGCAATCTTCATTACGGCAAATAGATAGTTCTAGGTTTTGCGATAAAGAATACTGGACCTCATCCATAATTATAAGTCTCTTTCAAGTTTTCTCTCCTTTGGTCAGTGTTTAAGAACGCTGGGCCAAGTCCTGTAAAGAATTTAAAATACAAAGAATCATAGTAAATAGAGCGAATATTCTCTGGCTGCGTAGGACTTGTGTTATTTCTTTTATTGGTATGGATATTGTACACATTGAACAAATTTTTTGTTTCCAGTACTTCCAAATTACTGTAGGGATTTTGAAAAGTATGCGTTACCCTGTGCATAAAGTGGTTAATATTTAGCCACAGTATACATGATGAATGGGTAGATAAATCACTAAAGAAGCTATGGCTGCAACAACAGCAACAAAGTTATTAGAACATTACTTCATTGAACAACAGTGACAACAACACCAACTGCAGTATTTGCGTGGCCTAAACCATGTGTCAGTATCTACAGCACTATAAATATATTATTCCTGTGGTCTGACAACTAGGATGGCATTGATGACACCATTCATTCCGCTAGACAGCGGCATAAATGACAGCCCTCTCATTACATTACCTAGCGTCAACAACGCCACTCAGCAATAACGTTGAAAATACTAGTGACAACGTTGGCATTGTGTAACAACGGCGAGAACGACATGAATGCCACTGGGTCAGTGAAACCTGCGCCGAAGAGCTTTTGGAGGAAGTTGGTCGTGTCTCGTAAAGTGGCCTCATGAACTCGGAGGAGTTTTTAGGAAATGAGGCATCCGAGCCTCGGCATTAAGTGCGAGAGGAGGAAATTGCTTCATGGGACAATGGAAAGGTTTTATTTCCTCGGTGTAACTTTTATGGGGGTCGAAGGCGCAGATTTAGTTTTACTTATGTTTTTCTTTTCTTGTCCTGACCTTTTCCTTATTTCTTTATTTTTATTTTCAATTTTGGTGTCATTTCCCTCATGGCAAGGCTAATGCCATCGTTCTCTCTCTCTCTCTCTCTCTCCTCTCTCTCTCTCTCTCTCTCTCTCTCTCTCTCTTCTTTAACTTAAATTTTCCCACAGTATAGTAGATACCCTTCATCCGTCTGACTTTTATGGGTTAGCTAGGATTTTAGCTTCATTTTTTCATTGTATGGTTCTCTCTCTCTCTCTCTCTCTCTCTCTCTCTCTCCTCTCTCTCTCTCTCTCTCATTCCGTGTTTAACTATATAGTTGCCTCGTGATTTTAGAATTTCTTTTATCTGTTTCATGTATCACTTTCATGATGAAAAAATTCCATTTTGCCTTCCCATTATGCTTAGAAGGGGGTCTATTCTCAATTTGAGAGAAATAAAAAATCCTTCTTACTCTGTTATACTATTCATAAAGTTACTCTTTAATTTTATGTTGTAAATTATCGTGATTTTAGTCACCTGTCCATAGAATCATATTCAGACAGACGCTGTAATAGTGTATGTACGTATGTTAGAAAATCTTGTAGCGATTTGAAGGATAATCTAATGGTTTATATATATATATATATATATATATATATATATATATATATTTATTTATATATATATCTATACATATATAATATAATAATATTATATATAGTATATCTATATGATATATATATAATATAATAATATATATATATATAATTACACATACATATATCACCGTTGGAGGGTAACTGTAGAGTGTTCGTGTCACTTGGGCACCAATATATATATATATATTTATATATATTATATATATATATATATATATATATATAATATATATATTTATATATATATATATCAAGTATATTATATATATATTTATCCAATGTAGCACGAAGGAACACGTGCTTGAGAATATTCTTAAACCTACGGTAGAAAGTGCTTTCATAGTTTAATTTCTACATTCTCAAGCTTGAAGATATAGAAATAAACGACGTAATTACCTGTCCCATGACCCCAGTATCACTCGCCTTTCTACCGAGTAATTTCAAGATATATATATATATATATATATATATATATATATATATATTATATATATATATTGAGTTTGAACTTGGAAAAATCACTTACTCTTGGAAACGAATCCTTTGGTAATGCTTTCTTTTTTCTGGGGAAGGGGGAGATTTAAGGCTGTTTTCTATTATTTTCTGAAATTTAAACGAAGGCTAATATAACCGTTACCGTTAATATGAATCTGTCAAATTGTATTAAAGTTATAATTCCTAAGTTTCCAGCCTAATAGCCATCTCTGCGAAGCAGCTTTTACGTAATGCAGAAGAAAAGAGAAGCGAAGCTGTAGTAAAGGGCTCGAGCAGTGAATGAACATCCATCATACTTCTGTAAGGCATTGCTACCGAGTGCATTTTTTTTTACTCGTCTACACAGGGTACAGTATCATCACTTTATTCTCCCGCTATTAAAATTCAAATTGCTTGTCTCGCCGCACTTTTAAAAGATGAACGATTGGATAAATAAACCTACAGAAATCGCGTCGGCTCGCTGAACAAGAAACTCACATTAACATAACAAAAGGTTTAGTTTCTCTCTCTCTCTCTCTCTCTCTCTCTCTCTCTCTCTCTCTCATAGTATTGCTCCACATCACTTTGACACCGCGGTGGGTGTTCTCCATTCTGCACCGATCAGTTTGAACGATGGGTACAAAGTGCGCACAATGCAGTCTATCACAAAAGGTTAATTTTTCAGCCTTTCACAAACGTTCATGATTTATTCGGGTCAAACGATGTTAAGAGAGCGTACACGAACTTTTCATTTGAACGTACTTATTCCCTTTGTTTTTAACCAGACATGTAACATGCAAGTAGTGAAGTCTGAAGTCATTTGCGTAAAAGATTGAATGTTTTAATCAATTTTTGCTATTTCTTTATTCAGCGCATCAATGAAAACCGACTTTCGTATCGTAGTTGTAATATTACCCGCCCCCTCTTTTTTTTATTCTATAAAAAGGAAATGTTGACCTACCATATCTTCTCAATGCTTTGGGAATTTTTTACGCTTCCTAAACGTGCTAGATTTTACAAAATCCGGCTCAGAAATATTTAAGATTATTTTTTATTATTTTATTTTATTTTTTCTAGCTGTTCCTTACCTGTCTTCTCATCAATTCATAAATTTAGCTGAGAAAGTTCCAGGAAAAATTTGGTTTTAGTATATTTCGTAAATCATTCTCTTCATATTTGAACATTTAGTTGATAAATGTCTGGTAAATTCTTCTTCACATAGACTCAAGGGTTTGGAAAGTTACTAGATTGATTGATAGATGGATAGAGAGATAGATATACTTAAACCTTATTGTTTTAAGTACGGTGTGGATGTAGGTGTACAGGTGGTAGAAGTGGTATTGATCTGGGAGAAATTGGAATTTCATTATTAATGAAAAAAAAAAATGTTTTGAGTTGCAAAGTTAGTAGTATGGATTTGCTGTTAATAAACTGACAGATTTTGAAGCAGAACTTATTCACTACTGCCTATAAAACTGGGAAAAACGCAAATGCCTCCATTTTTAATAAGTAATTAATTTCGGTGTCCCTCAGTAGACCACGAAAACTAATCATTTTACGCTTTAGTCTGATATGAAATCAAACACTTTTTTTCCCTTAAATGCAAAGCATGTGGGAAAACGTATTTAAACGCAAATTTGCAGTAATATACTTAAAAAAAAACCAAAAGAACATCGTAGAACATTCAAATAAAAATCATCGACAACTGTACCAACATCAATGTGTACAATTGCACGCCCTTAGACTTCATTGTTGCAGAGGGCACAACGGAGGCTCTGTCGTGTCATATAGCTAAAGTAATAATTTGTGACTCGGCCGATGTGGCTGGAACGTAACAACCGGTTATGCGACGGATTATTACCTGCATATTCAGTAGAGTAGCTATCGATTACTTTTTATTTTATTTTTACAATATATATATTTTTTGTCTCACGGTTCCTCGAAATGCAAACATAAAATCTGGCGGTATAGGTGGAATGCGGATGCCTTTTTTGCAGTTACCTTGCCGCTTTTTATGTTTTTATTTTGTTTTATTTTGCTCCTTTTGCCAAGAGGCTACATAAATTGCACTGTCATTATAACCTTCGTTTATAAAATTGCAGCGCCGTGATATTGACCTTCTAACGAAAACTAGAGTACCCACTTTTGCAGAGACAGACGAATCAACGAAACCAGTTAAAATGTTGAATTTGTCAACACACTTGGCATTTTGTAGAAAGAAAAGATATCGTAAATTATAAGAGATTACATAATAAGATTTAAGCTAGAATTTTCTTTCAAATTTATATTGGGTTGTAGGATCAAAAAATGGCACATAAATATATTTGTTTGCATAAAAAGTTATGGCCTTTCTGGAAGACGTCTGAATAACCCTTTAAAATTTTAGAGTACAGTAATACATATCGTTACGAGTAGAATACTTTTTTATTTTATGACAACATTTATGACTGAGGACCTGATATAGGAGTGCCATCGTAAACACAATCCAATGTAACCGAAACATTATTAGTAAATTTGTAATTACGTTTGATATAAGAAGGGGAGCGTGAATCTCCCAGGCCCGGAATGAAAATTAGAACAGATCTCTTTCTAAGAAAACAAAAGAATGTGCGATAACAAATTTAAAAGTTCAAAGGAATAGTGGACACTTCACTATCAACAAGAAAATAAACTCTTAGAGGTCTCGTAAGTTTCAGAATTCAAATAAAAACTATTGACCACAGTAGGATAGGAAGCAGCAGAAGAAAACTTGCCCAAGTGATTATAAAAAATTGTTAAGTACAACATGTGCTCGTGCGAATTTTAAATGATAAATGGACATTTGAATTTAACAGATTTCCAGAGAACAAAACTCTTGGCCAATTTATTTTCAAACCCTAAGAAGATTTTATGAGCATTCTCTTAAATAGAAAAAGAAAAGTGATTACTTGAGTTTCAGAATCAAAGTTAAAATTAGTGGTCACATGTTTCAGTAAGTCTTAGCTGCACTTAAAACAAAGGGGTTGGGGGTGTTAGGGAAACCCCTGGTTCCTTGAGTTTAAACGATTCAAAGCGAATTCTAGACGTCACGTGTATTTCAGAAACAGGAGAAATCAGCAGGTCACGTGGAAGTCGATACAATAATTTTTTCTGTAGAGTCAACCTAAGAACATAGAAAAATATCACTATATGATATTGCAAAGGGAACAGGATGTTAACGAAATCTTGAAATCCCTCGACCGGTATAAGGCCATCTCTTTTGCTTTCATGTAATGATAAGTCGTGCATGATATTAGCTAGCACGCACAGAGCATCCTGTGAATCTCGTCCTGCTGTGATAAAAAGGAGTCATATTCCTACATTTTATATGCATGTTTTAAAGAATCTACTATGTACTGTGCTAGCGTGGATTTGTTTTGCATGTTCTGCCATTATATGTTTGCAAAAATTTCTGGGTACTTGTCTCACAGCAGACACGTTTTTTATCATACGTTTTTTACTATTTGTTCCAATTGGAGATTTATTAAATGCACTCCATGCGGATGAAACACTATTAGTGAGGAGAAAAGAACCCATTATCCATATTATTATTATTATTATTATTATTATTATTATTATTATTATTATTATTATTATTATTATTATTTACATATGGGAAAAATTCACATGGGACAACCCGAATTTCCATTAACGTGTAAAGAAGACCATGACCTGTATATCATTTCTTCTACCAAATCCCTTGTGTATGAAAAGCAGCGAAATTAATTTGTAGTCAATTACGTTTGATGGATATGGCGAGTAAAAATTGTCTTTAATACAAGGCTTCCTATGTCATCATTCTTTTTTTTAATCAGCCACAGCTATCTAACGATTTTTTGTGACAATAGTTGTTGCGAACTGTAAGCCGCTTCTCTTTCGGTCGTCGGGTTTAGCATTTAGGAACATTCACCTCAGTTGACATCCTCTTGCATCTCTTCGTTTGGTCTTATCTTCAGCCCTCACATTTATCATACGAACCATTCAATTGTACGTCTACCAAATAAGCCCTCTGTATCCCATATAAAGTAGGAGGGCGACCGTTTCTAATGCCTGCCGAAACCTTGACTCAAATGTTGGCTGCAGCGTTCTCCTCTTGTCCCCTTCTTTCCGTAAGTTTTTTTTTTTTTTTTTTTTTTTTTAAGTTGTATATCTCCGGGCTGCTTAGGCGTGGCTCGCACCTCTCTCTCTCTCTCTCTCTCTCTCTCTCTCTCTCTCTCTCTCTCCTCTCTCTCTCTCTCTTCTCTCTTCTCCTCTCATCTCTTAGTGGGTCTTAATATTTTTTATTATGGTGAGTGGTCAGTCTTCTTTTCCTTAAGGTAACGTCAAATTCCGCTCTCTCTCTCTCTCTCTCTCTCTCTCTCTCTCTCTCTCTCTCTGTCAAGGATATTTATTATCAATGAAAAAGTAATTTGCACTTGACAGTCACGAAGTTCTTTCCGTGGTAGCTTCTCCCCAGAAACATTTTTGAATTTTTTTGCTCATGTTCATGTAAAACTGAATTTCAGAACGTAAGCATTTTGCCCAAAATTTTTTTTAGCAGAATTACTCCGTGCCTAATTGCTGCCCTAGGTTAAGCAAGTGTTGTGAGTTGCGACCTGGTAATGTTTCCTTAATTTACACACACACACACACACACACACACACACACACACACCACACACACACACATATATATATATATATATATATATATATATATATAATATATATATATATTATATATAGATATATGCCACGAAGGAAAAAAGGAAAAATAAACGAAGGAGGATCTGCGAGACCTTTCGACGTTAAGGACGTTTAACGTCGAAAGGTCTCGCAGATCCTCCTTCGTTTATTTTTCCTTCGTGGCATATATCTTTATTTATGGATTTTTCACGTTCCTAACTTTCGTGATTCAGTTATACATACATACATACTACATATATATATATATATATATATATATATATATATATATATATATATATATATATATATATATATATATAGTATGTATAATGGCAGTTAAGAGATGAAAGGTCCCCACACACACACACAAACGCGCGCAGTTGCACATTTGTGCTTTTATGTAATGTTAAGCGGAGATAATTGATATTTATTATTCAGTAGTTAAACTTGTCAAATATATCATCTTTCTGAAGTTTAAACGAATTTCGTGCTCAAATTCAATCTTTGCATGTGGCACTTACAATTGTCTCGTGACCCAGGGTAGAGAAATTTATCATCGTTAGCATCATGGCTTTATGTGTGACCGCTCTTGATCTCTGGGAACTCTTTGTGAATCAGCGAGTATTATTTGAATGCCCATGACAACCTTCTGACCCTCATTCATGTGCGCTGTGTTTGTTTGTGTATAAGTTTATTCATGATGCACAACAGTGATATGTAACCAGTCTAAGGAACCATTAATGTGAAAATCGGAGTGTGAATATGCTCAACCTGTATAAAGAAATGCAGTCATACATTTGGCACGTGTGTCAAGGCATGGGTGCTTGAAAATACATTTTTATTAATTATTTTGCTGTTAGTCCTCAAAAGTTTTCTCGTTTAAAAAGAATGCGGGCAATATTACATAGTTGGAATAATTAAAAATTTTCTCCTTGCATGAGTTATAAAGCTTTGAAGACATTCTATACTTTTCTTTTTTTCCTCATCCTCTTCTTATAACGTGCATCTTTTCCTAGAGTTTTTTGCTGTTTTTCTATATTGATCTCGCCAACTGTTTATAATGCAGAAATATATTTTTCGTTCACGTCTTTTGGGGATACAATATTTTTTTCCGTTCATTGTGTAGAAATACACAATGAACGGAATGTGTGTAGAAATACCGACATAAATGTAAATTTCCTTTACATGTCAGTTTTTTTTAATTAGTATTTTTAAAGAAATCTTCAGTTTCGTTCATTTAGGCCTTTACAGCGTTGTTTCATATGTAACATTTTTGAAGGAAACACTTTTCACATTTTTCGTGAGTAAAGTACAAAATTTTTGTCTTTCCATATAGCTGAGGCATATTACCTCTATTATCAAACCACAAGTCCTTATTTATAATGTTATTTAATTGTGCTTTTATTTAATAATGATTTGTTTAGACATCACGAACCAGTGACTTTTCATTTATCATAGTCTGCCACTGGCAAAGGTCTGGCCTTCCATCATCCTCCTTCATGCCTACCTACTCTTCTTACTGAATTTCTCTTTTTGTTCCTTCTGCGGAGGCCTATCCGCAAGATGCTCTACTTGTGCTTCAAAATGACAACAGTGGGAAAGCACGTTGCAGAGCAGCTAATTCCGTAATCTCCTCATGCATTTTTAAACTCATAATCAAAGAGAGCGACAAAATTTAGAAAAGCTTACCTTAAGGCTCAAAAATGGCCCATTGTTGATAAAAAATCAGAATAATGTAAAGGCCCATCTTGTTACGCATATACACAAATACTCTAAAATCACCATAAATTTTTATATCCATTAGTGCTGCCACGTCCTATACGGAGATACAGATTTCATTCCGAAAGCAGTATGTGATCCATACTGCTGCTAAGAAGATATTAGGTTTTATACGTTTACAATCATATTTGAGTTGTTGATGGTAGAAATTATTTCCTAGATATTGTCTACTAATATCACCCCATGTCATTAACAACAAGAATAAATACTTTAATATGTTATAATGTTATTATATTTTAATCATTCAACTTTTTATTCCAACTTTAAGGACCTGAAAGTGAACATATTTGTTTCAAGTTCTTCTAAATCATGATCTGGATATCTCTTTCGTCCGTTGGTCGTTCCGATTCTTTCAAACCTATCCTTCATTCAGCCTTTCATTACACCGAAGGGAATGAGATCAAAGACGAGGCCAACCTCGATGAAAAGTGAAAATTAGAATCGTTACAAAATCTTTCCAAAACCTGATCTTGTTCTCTAAAAGACAAATGAGGCGAAATGTCCCTCACGCACTCCGGGAAAATTTCCGCTTTTGTGACATTTCCCCTATGTTTATGTTCATGATTCTTTCTTAACGATTTCTGACGAAATAGACTATTATTGGCGCGTTCACTTCGATATCATTTGTATTTCTGTTCTGTTGTTAACCGCACAGCTTTTCACATATTTCACTTTCTGCTAGATGTGTTAAAATATGAGGCGGTCTTCAATTACTGTTTTACCAATTCCAGCTAAATAATGCGGAAATGAACTGGAAAATTCATAAATAAACTAGTTAACATACAGCAACTTTTTCGCTGAAGCTCAGACCCAGATTGTTTTTATGAAAAGCTACAATGCAAAGGGGAACAAAGGGAGAGTATTTTTCGTCTTGCCCAAAAGGAGGTAGAGTTGGGGGCGCTTTAACCTCAAAGTTGTCACAAGCTAGATAGAACGAGGGGACCTCCTGTGTTCCACTGGGGGTCCTGGTTCTATCGAAAGTTCATCAGCGAAATCTCACCGTATTATCTCGGGAGGACACGAAATGCACATTTTTGGAATGAAGCGGAAAGCATAAAAGAAAATATTAAATATATTGCATAAGTTTCTTGGCAGAAAGGCAATAGTTGGCTGTTCTTGAAGAAATGCAGTTTCTGTCTGTCTGTCTGTCTCTCTCTCTCTCTCTCTCTCTCTCTCTCTCTGTATATAGTATATATATATATATATATATATATATATATATCTATATATTATATATTATATATATAATATATATGGAAGGAACAGGAACTCAACCAAATTAGCAGGTAGCAAGGCAAGGTTAAGTCGTAGGACGGAACGTATCACTTTACCTATGCACCCTTAATCCATAAAGCCATTACAATCAAATAGCATTTGATGAAGGGTGTATTCAGCCAGATAAGGGCATCGCTCGTTTTATTTTTTATCTCACTATTCTCTTCAAATATGAACGAAACAAATAAAACAAAAATGTTTTATTTGTTTCGTTCATCATAAGTCTAGATTTTTACTGCACTTTCATTTGGATAAAAAATTGGATAAAAAATTAAAGGTTAATAGATTTAATAACTGCCGATGCTAATACTGATAAACACGACTGTTTTGTGAAGACCGTAATGATGAATAACGAAAAATAAAATATAAAACTATATTTACGCTTTTCATCTTCTTGCTACCCCTTCAATGTTCACCATAGCAGAGCTAATAGGTTGAAGCGTTATTTGAAAACGAAAGGGATTTTTTTTAATCCTTTAAGGAACTCTTCGGCGTCTGGTACTTTTGTATTCAGTACGCTCACTGCTTCGATGTTTCTTTGAGGCTGAAGGTTATTTCGGTACAAACTTTCTAATAACCCTTTAGTGCGTGACAATTTGGCCTGAAGTCTTTCAGGTTTATTTCTACACTGCAGAATTCCATTATATAGATTAACTTATTTTGTATTTAATATTCAGCCTCTTTAGTCGTGAAGAAGTGTTTTTAAATTTGAAAAGGCTCCCCACACATGTTTGTTTTTATATTTAGAATTTTTATGTACATAACCTTTTCTTTTCCTTGTGTGTGTTTTTATTTTTTATCAGGTTGAGAGATCCCGGCATCCTGAGTCGACCACAATCGCTGAGGAGCATTTTAGGCATTCTGAAAGTATTTCACCATTGGGTTGCGGTTCGGACCGCGAGGTTAATAATCGGGTTTCCTTCAAGATCCGTCGAGGCAGCGGGAGTCTTGCACAATTCGGCCCTTTCCTACCCGTTCGCTTTTCGACCCTCCTTCTTCAGCGGCCCATTCCACGCCTCATTTTCTTCTTCGCCTCTGTTTTTCCTAACCCCGTTTCTTCCCTCAGCATCTGCGGAGGAATTCATGTTTGCCATTTAAGAATAGAGGGAGGTCAAACGCCAGATGGTCCCTTCGAACTCTGACGTTATGGGTGAGGGCAATATTTCTCGAGAATTGTTCGAAAATGGAGATGATTGCCGACAGCTTGTCCGGAAATTTAGCGAGTGCCAAAAGTGCCCTGGTAGATCTTTTAGCTGATAGCAGTACTTGCGGGATATAAATTTAATGCAACATTAGAAATTTCGTGATAGATCGACCGATATACAATTTTTTTCCGACAGGACTGTGGTTAATCAGTTTTCTTTGTTAGTAATTTAGTAAATAAGACATAGCTGATAAGACCTTTAATATTTATCGGGACTTTAGTAATAGTTATTTACCCAACAAGTCGGGTTTTCATACAACCGATGTCCTCAGTAGCAGTATTCTTTGTAGGAATTGTGGAACAAAGCGATATTTAATTTCGACACAACAAGATTTGCCCGATAGAGAATTTGGCGGTTTCTGTATTTTCTAGATAACTGTAGAGTTCAGAAACCGACGTTAGAACAAAAGGCCTCGTATGTGTTTAGACTATTGTAGGACTTCACCTCTGAAATGTGGTTAAACCAACTGATACTTTGCTTGCTCATATTTGTTACCTGGTAAGACCTCTTTTAAGGATCTTCAGTGTAATTTGAGTCTAGTCGCTGAAAAATACGGGTTTTACCCTGGGTAGAGTTGGACTAGTTTAGTAGATGTGTTGTCTAACTTATCCAGTGGGCGTGGTAGTGTGAAGGGTTGGGCGTGAACACTGTCGAGATGAATGAGAGCCTAAAATGATCTTAAAGGACCACTCGTCGCCCACCACCGGGAGCCTCATTGAAAAGGAACTCCAATTTAGATTGTATAAGATAAACCTCTAATAGGACGTAGAGTGAATGATATTGGATCACTGGAGCTATTGGTCTCTTGATCTTATCCGCAACATGGTAAATGAATGTTTGAGAGAATCCTGTAGAGAGTGAATTGGAAGAGGAAGAGATAGGAATTATTCAGTTTGGCAGAGTGCGTATAAGAGAAGTAATCACAGAGCAGCTAGGTTGGAATCATTTATTATTTTTCAAGTTTTATTCATCCACAAGAGTTCCGTGCTTATTTCTAGAGGCTCTTCAATCGGCTTTCATTTTGTTATGACGACGAGCCCATTTGTGTTTGTTTGTCAAAGTTTTCGGGTTTCTTGAATAAGCTTCTTTAACGCTTTGCTAAATGTTAGTTATTACGATGTTGTTTCCGACGAAAGTCAATTTCATTTTTATATTTTTTCGAAAAGGAAACAAGAAATTTAGCATCGGCGATGCTAAGAAAGAGAAGTGTTATGAATTGTAATTAAGAAAAAGGAAGCAACAGAATAGGACTGCAGCAGAGAAAATAAAACAATGACGATTTTTTTTAAATCGGTGAACTTTTATCTTTTTAAGTAAATTCGTACACGAGAAAAAGAAAAAAAAAAAAGGCAAGATAACGAGAAACTTCTGAGTTCTTTAATGCAATGTTAGTTTTGCTTGTGTGCTAATATACTTTGATTTATACCTTACTTTTTATTTTGGTTTATGTATTTTTGACAAAACTTTTTATTTTGGTTTATGTATTTAGGGATATCAGCAACCATTAGCTAATACTGTAGAATTACTTGACATTCAATATCTTCACTGATGTTTTGGATAGCATGAATGATGCGCAAACGATAAATTCAAGATAATTAATATGCAAATGGTTGTAATTCATTATTGAAAATTTCCATCAACTCCCATCCCATGAAACATAAGAGATCAACTATTGTTTGATTCTTCTTTATCACGCTTGGTAGTTAGGCAAATGGTGTGGCTTTTGCAATATAGATAAGATCTAATTTCCTAGTATGGATGGGCCTTTGAAATTTCCGAAAAGTGGCTGTGATATTATTTGAAATCCTAGATGTGAATATCATCGTTTAGAAAACCTAATTCCGAGCAATGAACTTCCCAGTGGGATGTTTGAAGTCTTATCGCTTTATTGACTTTCATCCTTAAGATGAAAGTAAACCATCTCAAGCGCCGCTTCTTGTACAAGTTTCAAGACAGATGGTCATCCCCCCCTTCACCAGTGTAATTTCCTAGTATGGATGGGCCTTTGAAATTTCCGAAAAGTGGCTGTGATATTATTTGAAATCCTAGATGTGAATATCATCGTTTAGAAAACCTAATTCCGAGCAATGAACTTCCCAGTGGGATGTTTGAAGTCTTATCGCTTTATTGACTTTCATCCTTAAGATGAAAGTAAACCATCTCAAGCGCCGCTTCTTGTACAAGTTTCAAGACAGATGGTCATCCCCCCCTTCACCAGTGTTATATAACCCCCCCCCCCCCCCCCCCCCGTCCTCGTTACCAAGAACATTTTGTGATATTTTCGAAGAAAGCTGTCATAAACGGCTGGAAGTGTTACTTTATCATGTGACAGCAAAGTATGAAATTAAGAAGCCTTGCTATTTTTAGGGCAGATGCTGCTCGTGTTGTAGTGAGAAAAACTTACCTAACTTCAGCAAGGAAATTTGATCTTATTTCGTAAAGGAATTAAGGTTGGCATATTATAAAAATCTTTTTAAGGAGCATGTTTTGTATTTTTGATGTTTGGTTACCTCGTTAGTTATTATTGGGCACTACTTTAATCATTACGGGGAAATAAGATACGAAAGAAAATTATTGTTACTGGGTGTTATGCGGTTAACATTGCTATTTTGTTACTGTTCGTAGCATCACCAATGCTATTAAAGGGGACGGTTGTGTGATTCAGGTGAGCACTTGCCTTCCTTAAATGACCTTACTCAATATTGTTATATCTTCGTTGAATATGAATTATGAGTCCAATTCTTAGATGTTACTTGGGTTCATGTTCTGACTATGATAATTTTTGCAAGAGGTAGCAGTTTGTGTTTGTTACAGAATTGATGTAGGTATGGTCCTCTTGAATTTTGTGATATTTTCAAATAGTAATTGACTGAAACTACGATTTTGTTAATCTCTAGACATCTAAGACTTTTATAGCCTTGTAACTACAATGACATGTTGGTAATCTGAGAAGTCCAAGACTTTTATAGTTTTCGCTTTTTAAAGGAACCGTAATGAAATTCAGCCGCGTTAGTTTTTTGCTGTACTTTCAAAGATTAAAGCTTTAAGAGGGATTTCTTTCTTTTTCAGCATATAGTCTCGATTTGCTAGGGACTTCATCTTTAGTTTGTATGAGCTGAATGATTGCGTCCTACTTCAAACAAAACACTTGTTCATTTCATCTGGAATGGACAGCTGCCCTCATAATGATGATGTGCTTTGTTAGTGGAATGTGTTTCTGGTTCTTACTCTTTAAGCCCATGCTTTGGAAATAGCTTCCTGCTTCCGTTTTCCTCGATATAAAACCTTATATAATAAATGCGGCATCCTTTCGGTTGTCCGTCTCAGAGGCCTCCATTTGAGAAGCTAAATTTTTCAAATGGTGTCTATGAAGGCTTCATTAAAAGCAAATCGTTTACAGATTTGTAGTTTTCATTATTTTTATGCACGTAACGTGTTGGTGTATTACTTGTTTGTTCGCTTGCTGGGCTTTGTTGAGTGACATCTCTGTAACAGAAATTGTGATTTGTTGTATTTCCATCAAATTTATTCATTCATAAATGCATTTAGTTTTTGCTCCGAATGTTTAACATGAATACAGTTGTCAACAAAAGGGCAAGGTTTATATTGACTATTCGGTAATGGCGCTCGAGGCAGTATTTCACTCTTAAACACTACCTCCATTAAGAACACTTGGAATGCCGAAATAAATTTGCATAATTGACCCGAGAGATGATTATGCACTCTGTTCTCGAATTTCACGATCCCTTCCATTACATTTACCACTGCTGTTTGCAAGATTATAAATGACAGTTTATCGGAGTCTAATGTTGGCTTTTCTTCTTTTAATTCATTGAGTTTCTAATAAAACTACAATTTTGATATATATATATATATATATATATATATATATATATATATATATATATATTTATACATACATACGCATACTTTTCCCCCTTTATACATGCTTTTTCCATTATGAATGAAGTGGCTCGAAGGTGCTCTCCTTCCGGTTTTAAGCAGGTATCTTGGGTGAAGTTGCTAGCCCCACTACCGACGCAAATAATACTGATGTTCGAGTGACCATAATAGTACATACTATATACATACATTCGCGTGTTTGTTTATATATATATATATAATATATATATATATATATATATATATATATATAGTTCTACGATTGAATCACGAAAATATGGGACGTGATGAATTATATAAATGAAGACAAAATCCACGAAGGAAAGAGAAACGATGCTGCCTGCTAAGTAAAGGACAAGAAGTCGAAAGGCCTTGCAACATTCCATTGTTTCCTTTTCCTTCGTGGATTTGTCTATATATATATATATATCATATATATACTATATATGTATATATATCTATATATATATATTTCATTGTATATTGCGGAAAATTTATTAATCGGAGAACAATTAGAGAAATATCACCTTTCTGTGGATTGTTCCTGAATGTTGAATATGTTGTGAATACATGTTCGCGTTTTATTGAAAAAATATAGTCTGAAATCTAGAATAATAATAATAATAATAATAATAATAATAATACTAATAATAATAGGAAACTTTTTTGGTATCAATAAGCTGCAGAGGCATTGCTTTCGTGTTGAAAATCTTGACAGAAATTCGACGGTGATAATGACCTACATCCAGTTAGGTGTGCGTGCCCCAATAGTACAAAATATTGAATTAACGTCCCCACTTTATATGCAAATACCTGACTATTGTAGTAGTTTTTATTGACCACGGCAAAAAACTTCTTACCAGATATTTAGGAAAAACCAAGCTTGCCTCCAGCAGTAATTAGTCTTTCAAATTAATTATTGAATAAAAAAAATAAACATTTAGATTTTTAAAGTGACAGATCCACCGCTATAAAAGACTTAATCTATAATGAATTCTATTAGGTTAGTGCTCTGAACTTTCATTGACCTTTTCTCCAAATAAGCGTAAGATGCCCAACTCGATGCTGAAGAATGCCGTACATTAGGTATGAGAAACGAAGGGGCGTGGTTCCTTGTACCCAAATAATTGCCAGATCAGGTGTCTGGTACATGATCTTGCCATGCTACAGCGCGATAGTAGCCTGAAATATTGTCTGGAAGTTATCAGTTGCCTGGTGCCATTTGTATGAGGAGTGCGACCTGCATGAACCCCCTACCCTGCCAGCATTTCTCACTCCTCATGATCCATTGTTGCAATGGCAATAAATTCTGGAGAGTCCCATTGTTGCGGGGGTGAAGGAAGAATCCTGACCTGTTTTTGGCTAATATGCAAATTAGCGTCCTATTTTGTCAGGAGGCCGAGTGGTCGGTGCTTGGGTTGGTATAATTATTGGCATGTATCGTAAGAGGTGAGGCCGGGCCTTTTCTGACCTACCCTGACCTGACGCTGATCTAACCTTGACCTTGTTTGTGCCGTTAGTGAGTGGGTGGGTTGGATGTTTATTCTCGGGTTTGTAAGAGATGGATCGCCACTATCAAAGGCAACAGAAGAAACGGTGTACTTAACCTTGTATGGTGGAGTACCTATTATAACCTTGGCGTGATTTTCCTTTGACGTTTTGGCCAAACCTCCAAACACGCCATCGACTCTGGTCGTTCTGAAATGCCTTCTGCATGATCGTTTTGCTGTTAACCACTCCTTCCACCCCAACAGTTATTGCCAAACCTCTTTCACCTTCCCTCTCCCTTCTCAGTACCCCTGGCCCCCAGCAGTCCAGCCCGATGTGCTACGAAATGTGTTGTAGCAGACGTTCGTGATTACTTGCGAGCAACGCCCTTCCAGGTCTTGCTTTAAAGCTCTCTTACAAGTAGCGCTATCGCAGAATTTAAACCTTAGTGAAATCGAACCGATCACTAATTGAAACTTATCAGTTCAAGCGCACCCGAGCATATCATTTGAAAGTCGGATAGTCGTGGTCTCCAATAGTGTTTTTCTTTTTTCTTTTCTTTTCTTTTCTTTTCTCGCATTAGGCTTCATTTTCCTTTGTTTCTATGAATTGTCATTCCAAGCAAGGGAAATTGACGTCAGTCAGTTCTCTTAATGAAACTTTGAAAGTTCCGTTTTTTTAACGAATTTTGATATCTGAGGGCTCACACTCATTGCAATAAGTCAGTAACTTGACAGCTGAATCCTCCATTAGCTTTGACGTTATTGATATCGGATATATCCCTTGTGTTATACATTTAATGGCCTGCACACATTATCGTTCTGTTCTTTATTTGATATAAACAGCAAAAACTTGTAGTTCGGTTACATTTCATATTCGGGAAAGACATCAGCTAATGTCCTTAGACACGAATCCGGATTTGATAACCTTAGTATATTATTTAAGCTTCTTTAGCTACACTTGAAAAACAGTGACAAACTCTGTAAAAAATAAGTATGTCGTCTTCTCCTTGACTTGCTTCTTAACAAATATTGGAAATACAATCCCATAGGAAGGACCAGTAGTCATCATGGTGAAGTAATGAGACATTAAGCACTATTCAAAAAACAGAATAAGATGTTTAGCCGAAGAGACAAAAGTAATTCGAATAATTTCGTTTTGACCGTCTCGTCCGGGAGTATCCTGTGTAGCTACTGAGACCCATTTCATTTGAAATGTGAAGTTTATGTGGTATTTTTCATTACAATTACTGAACTGATACACATTAGGTGATCTTTAACGTGATGTGACATATATATATATATATATATATATATATATATATATATATATATATATATATATATATATATAATATGTAATTCTGTCGGATTTCGAAGTCACTACTATGTCAATTTTCGAATAATGCTTTTAATGTGTATATGAACCCATAACTTCCCAGTATTTTGTCTCATTTACGTGTGAAATGCTGAATCTGTTTTGGAAGTAGAACATTTTAGTTGTGTGGCTTACAGACAGGTCCTGTCCCTAATTTTTACATCCATAAGAAAATTTGCAAAAGGAATATGTTAATGTCGACACATCCCGTTTCCCACAACAGTTAACGATAATGAAATACTGATACACTTTGTGCTAGGGATTATGCGACTCACTTGTGTCTGGAATATTGTATTTGTAATGGAAAGTTGTCCCATTAATATGCGGAAAAATAAAACAAATAATTACTTCAGCGATCAAAATGAATTTCTTCGTCATGGTTTTGATTTGCATCAGTGACTCAATATTTTCACAGAATTTTAATATCTCTCTCTCTCTCTCTCTCACTGACTTTACAGCGCAAGTTCTGTTATATTTATCTTTTCCAAAGGACTTTTTATTACTCTTTTTTTTTTTTCTGTCGATGGAAATTTCTTTCAAAGAAATGTCAAATATATGGTTAGAACACCACATTTTAGGAATAGCAAAAACAACAGAGATGATGATATTGACGGGTGTCACATGAAGTAGTAGTAATAGTAGTAGTAGTAGATTTCCTAAAGAAACATACTATTTACGGGTCATTATCGAGGAAATCGGTCCTCTTCTCTCCCGGCTTCTGAATGATTAAGCCTACCCACCGGATCCGTCGCGGCGCGTCGCGTGCGTGCAACACGGCTATCCGTCTACAAGCGTCTCCGTCTTCTGCGAGTGTGGCCCAACCAGACAAACGAGTGACGGTTATAAGACGGAAAATTCAAACTTCAGCAGTACTTGCCGTTATGAAGGGAGAGCGCGAGGTTTTCCTCTGACTCGGTGCTGTCAACCAAATTAGAGGCGTTGAACAGTAGGAAAATCTGGACTTATGACATAACTTTAGATGAGGAAAGAGTGAATATGCAAAACTCTTTCATAAGTTACGATAGCGTCCAGACAAGTTTTTTTAAAATATTGTCGGATGCCGCGGAAAACCTTTGACTTAATTCACGAGGGCATTATATCTCGAATATCAAAATTTGATACCAATTACAGAAGATCCGTATCAACGTAAGAAACTTGTAGTAACTCTGAGGGAAGGATTACTGTTTTAGAAATTAAAGTTGCACTTTATTTTATTTAATACAAAAATTAAGATACGTAGAATTGTGTGTGAACTGAACACTTTGATACAGGAACTTCTGAAACAAAGATATTTACATAAATGTATCCATTAGAATATAATAAAAAAAATACTTTAATCCTTTATCATAACCATAAATCATCACATTTGATTATAACTCAAAGTTGGGCAGGTGGTTCAAATGCAGGTTGTTGTAGGTCTACCACAATTTCTTCCTTCATGCGGACCCCAGCTCGGAGACGCACGTCCACGCGCGGCTAAAAACAAAATGTTTTGTTCCTTGTGCGTCTAGTCCGGTAACGCACCTGACGCCACGCACGCTCATGCGCCGTGTGGGCCACTCGTGTTTGAACTATGACAGTTGATCGAAACGCACAAAACGCGTAGCCGTGTTGGACGCACGCGACGCGCCGCGCCGGATTCGGTGGGGCCTTAGCCTAAAGCCGATTATGTTTACCGTCTGTTTCTTAAGAGTAGCTCTTCAGTGATATTTATGAGTCGAATCATGTGGCCAACTTTTGGTTAATTTAAAGTTTATTTCTTCATTGCCGTCTCACTCTTTCCCTCCCAATGTTCCTCCTTCCTCTTTTCTTTCCTGATATTTTTTTCCTCCTCGTGCTCAATTAGATCTGATGAATTTCAGTTTTGACAGGTGATTTTTCTGAAGTTGTGTATCGCAGGAGTCAGATTACTGACAACGTATTCAACTTGAGCAGATTTGCGTGTGTGTGAATGTGCGACAGTCTGTTTGTAGCCTACATGCGTTCGGATTGAACAGATCTTTTTGTAGATAATTCCGCTTCTCTCTCTCTCTCTCTCTCTCTCTCTCTCTCGTTGTTTTGTAGGGTCAGCTAATAAATAGTTCTCTCTCTCATGCACAGGAAGTACATTTTTTACTTGAGGCGTATCATGTCTTCGTGACCTTTCATGACCTAGATTTAACTCGTGGCCTTGAACCTTTGCCAGTGACCTTAAGTAAATTCTTCATACACTGATTCATCACATGGGGTGATAATTGGAAAATGCATACATTGCCGATCTTTCTGCTAATACCTTTCGCTTGTTAGAATGACCCCCGTCGTTAGGTGTAATGTTGGATCTCTTATTGCAGTACAAATAATGCTTTTCAAGTTGCAAAGACATTAATTTATTAAAGATTATGCGGCAAAGATTTTTTGGTACAAAAATGTACGTTGCAAACTAATTTGTATTGCAAATATTCACTCATTAGAGGGAAAATCCCGTAATGTGAAAATAGGATGTGATGGCTTTTTTAACAACTAAATAATGTGCACACATTCTTGTGCTGTGTACAACTTTTTATGAAGAAATGTTGCAAAGGCATTCATGCATAGGAGGGAAGTAGTGATTTTGTTAATAAATCCTTGTAACAATGTTATATTGTAGAGAATTTTTTTATGACAGTTAGATTGATGTTGCAAAGCCATCCACATTTTGAAGGGAGATGCTGACATTACAAAGCAAGGCATAAGTTGAAATAACTTCTGGACGTTAGTTGTCATTACCTCTTTCCTAATGAAAAGCTTCCCTGTAGTTTAAGAAACATGATCACTGTAATTCTGAACGCCTCATTTTATAGCGCAGAAATTACACTCATTTGATAAATTCGATCGAGAAGAAGCCTTTAATTCTGAAATTCACCTTCAAGCACAAACCTAGGTCTGGTTCCGCTCTCCACTTATGCTTAGATGTATTATGTATTTTTTGTGAGTTTTCATTTTTTCCTAACTTTTTACTTTTGTTCTTTTTCCAGGTACGTTGCTATAGAGGTTGGAAGTGCTTAGCCGTGAGGAAATTAGGTAAAGTTTTATACTTCTAAATGTCGTATCCCGGAATTATGTTTCTTTTTGTTATTCTGTTTTTGTAGATGTATGTTGCACTTTGTAAGATTTATATAAGAGTGAACTTGCACATATAAATCTTATAATATTGTTATTTGTGCGTATGTCTACATTATATGTATATGTATGTTATATACGGGTCAGCTGCTGTTTCTCTACCTTGATTGTAAATTTCAGAATACAAATAATAATAAAATTTTTCTGTTATCCCGTTTTCCCTCAGACTTTGGCATTGCCCGAAAAGTCGTCTCTCACGAATTCTAAATGTCAGCTTTCCATCCATAACCCCTTTGTGCAATACTGCAATACACTTTTTCTACCTCGGATTAGACATTTTGCTTTTTTATCATTCCTCTCGTGGTCATGAAAGGAGCAAGGGAAAGCTGGTAAAGCCGTTTTGCTTTTGTGATGAAATTGCTTTGCGTGTGATACTCAAGGAAATAAAGCAGGTTATCTCATTTCTTAAAGTGTCATCGCTGGAAATTTTTTTTTTCTCTCTCTCATTGGAATTTCACTATACAGTATTTGAGATCACATTATTGTTTCGAATGCATCATACTTACATCTGATAAAGTGAAGATCTTTTTAGTCCTCTCAAGCTGAATTTGCTGGTTTTCTTAATAATTTAAGATCTGAAGATATGAAACATGTTTTGAGGGAAGCAGGTGAATAGGCAGAAAATCCCCATTCACAAGGAGAAAATCCTTATTTTCTTAGTAATAAAATAAACCAAACAATCGCTAAGTTTATACATGATTGTGATATAATCCTCCCCACAAAACATACTACTGTCGGCACACATGACGGTAAGGAAATGGTTAGATAAAGGACCATTCATAATTTGTTATTAGACTTTTATTCATGTTGTGAAGTGTTGGAGGATTTTGTGCATTTTCTGATATTTATTTTTATGGAGAAAACTATGCCAGTCATTTGTGAATCTCCGTGCTCTTCGTTTGTATCTGAAAGCTTCGTCCTTATGATCTTCAGTTATGCCTTTATCTGATGCTCGTTTAGAACCACTCTCCTTTCTAGTGATCTCTAAACTAGCGTAACAGGGATACTAAAACTGGCCATACACGTACGCGACTGACATCCGGTTTGTCCTGCTGGGATTAGCGCGCGCTCCAGTCCGCTTGGGTGTTGCTACACACAGATGACTTGCGCTATGCATATTTTGAGAGGGCAGGGTTAATATGCAGTGGCCGTGTTCCTTTCAGTCCTGTAGTGTCCTGATATAGTGAGTGTTTTTAAATCATGGCACCAAGTAAAAGGAAGACAAGTGCAATAATGACAATAGCACTACTGCAAGACGAATACGAGCATGAAATATGCAAGAAAAATTGTAAAGCATGGGTGAAACCATGGCTAAGAAAAGAGGTTTCATCATATGACTTTATTGAAAGAATGAAATGAAAATAACCCGGAAGATTATAGAAAATATTTAAGAATGACTGATGATATCTTGGGAGACCTTTTATTCCTTGTCTCCAAAAATAACAAAGAAAGATACAGTAATGAGGAAGTCTATACCTCATGAGGAAAGGTTAATAGCAATAATTAGGATCCTAGCAACGTTTCTTGGTCTGCTGTAAAGAGCAGTAAATCAAAATACCACAGCTTGGACACATATAGTAAATAGAGCAAAACTGAAGACTACTACCGCGACGCGCAAAACTGCAGACTAACTACCGCGACGCGCAAAACTGCAGACTATTACCGCGGGGGCAAAACTGCGGACCGACAGCCAAAACTATAGACTACTATCGCTGGTGGCGAAACTGTAGACTACTTACCGCGGGGGGCAAAACTTGGCTTGCTTAAGCTCTGTCAGTGTTTAGAATACTTTGCATCCGCAGACCTACTTGGCATTTGCTCTGTGCTTATACGTAGTAATTCACTTTATTTCATGCAAATATGATAATCAGTAGCAACCTAGTTTTGATAGCCATTGTTTTCCAAGTCATCTGCTTAATTTCCTAATGTATTGTTTCCTGGCTGACTATTTATACACACACACACACACACACACACACACACATATATATATATATATATATATATATATATATATATATATATATATATATATATTCTTATCACATCGCCGTGATTCATATGTACGCATTAAGCTACAAATGTCCTTTAATATCTAATTCGCTCTACCTCGGAATTTACACATTTTCATATATGTTAACCGAAGGGGAATTTTTTAGTTGATAATAATTTCGTCGACTCACAGCTGTGTGATCAGAACGCTTCACTGTACGTCCTGATTTCTTCGTTCCTAGGTTCACGCCCGTGAGCCGACGAAATTATTATCAGCTAAAAAATTCCTCTTCGATTAACGTATATGAAAGTATATTAATTCCGAGGTGGAGCGACTTAGATATCAAAGGACATTTGTGTGTGTGTGTATATATATATATATCATATCTATATATATATATATAACATATAATTATATATATATATAGTATATTAAAGTGCGTGTATGTATATGTGTATGTGT
>NC_087212.1:54105100-54119642 GCF_015104395.2 Macrobrachium nipponense | reverse complement strand
GTGTATGTGTGTATGTACACACACAGACACACATACACACACACACACACACACACATATATATATATATATATATATATATATATATATATATATATATATACACACACACACACACGCATTTACATATTCGTTGACATTCATATTTCTACGGATTCTTCGTATCAGCGTAGAATGAAGCGCTGTCCGTGAATATCACTAATTTCAAGGAGAGATTGCAAAGGAAATTCCATTTTCTCTATTCATATCAGACAGTCAGCCATTACGCCGTACCCTTGGCATCGAAGGGCGAGAGATGGAGAGAGAGAGAGAGAGAGAGAGAGAGAGAGAGAGAGGTGGTGGGGGAGGTATTTTGTAAGAGCAGAGAAAGTGGACGGTGTCTTTGCCAAGTTCGGCTCTTCAGTCTTCACCTGAGCTAGTCCTATAGTGGTGGGAGCTCGGAAACACGTGATTGAACGCTATGAGTTATTGTTATTGGTTTAGGGTTAGCTCACGAGTTCGTAGGGTCGCCTCTATTTCAAGGTTTTCGAGGTGAAGTGGGTCAGTGCATTTGGTGGGTTCAAATGATGCCTCAGGGTACGACGGTTCATCATATTTACATGGCTTATCGCCCATCGATATTTCTTCTTAATAGATATTTATAATGTTTATATCTGCATTATTATTATTATTATTATTAATTAATTATTATATTCTCCATCTTCACTACCATCTTTTATACTTAGGGCTCTATAGCAGACGTTGGGCAAATGATTATCAAGTAGAGGTTAAAGGTCTTTATTCAAATTCGTTTTTTTTCTGCATTTGACTGATATTCGAAAAATCCCCTCTCCTCTGATATCCGATCAGTTTAACGAAATAATGGTCAAAACCGTGCTGGGAAATGGTGAATGTTCGTTCACAAAGGGGTTAAATATGCACACACTTGCACAGACAGGCAAGTTATGAATATTAATTTTCGTTACAGAAATCACTCGCATAAAGTAGGGAATTGCTTATTCAAAAGTGAATTGGATTCTGTATCTCTAATTTTTTTTAGGATATTCGAAATCGATTAAACGAAATGACCATTTATCAGATTTAAGTAAAGGGATTCGACTGATATATTTTGGAATGAATTGTGTAAAACCCAAGTACCTGGAAACACGTCAAGGAGAGAGAGAGAGAGAGAGAGAGAGAGAGAGAGAGAGAGAGAGAAAGAACACCAGGTGGTACAGCACCCAATTGCTCCATCCATCCTATGTATAGCTGTCCAGATGAATGAATGTGGTTAACCTCATAAAGAGATAGAGAGAGAGAGAGAGACTCGGATAGAAACAGCATTTTGCATTCATTTGAAAATTGGTGGTAAGCTTATAACTGAAAGGGAGTGTGTGGTTTACGCAGAAACGAAGTTATTATTATTATTATTATTATTATTATTATTATTATTATTATTATTATTATTATTAATCATCATCAGTGGTCAGCAACAGTATTAATGACTGCTTGAACTTTCATAAAATCGGGCGACCTTCTAGATTTTCTGATCGAATCCTTTCTTCTCAATAGAACTTCTTGACCTTCTTCACCTTGAATCGACGGAAATTCTTGGAGGCTGAGCTGATGAGGCCATGCCTTCCTGTCAGCAAATTAGTCTTTTTCTCAAAGAGTTTTAATGAGTGGCAGTCCTTGTTGGTCATTGCATTACGAGTAATGACGGCAAAGTATACATAATTTTTCAGTTTATAGTACTTAATAGTACCTCCCAAAGAATAATAATTGTTGGTAAAAAATCAAGTAAAGGTAAAAATCATAATTTATAGTAACCTCATACGAGAATAAATATAATTACCGCAATAATGAATAAAAGTAAGTAATAAATACGTGCTGTATTTAGAATAAATAGAATTAAACTATTATTGCTTTTGCATGTTTACAAAGAATTTTAATTCCATACATGCTTTAGCGGCCATTTTTAAAGGAGAATATGTAACCTTCGATTGATCTTATTTTATTTTGTTATTTATTTTTTTTGCCATCTTCCTCCCCCCCTTTTTTTTAATATTCGGTTATTCAGGGATATAAGGACAACCAAATAAGTATTTTAACATAAGAAATAAATATTCATATATCGAAGAGGTATATCACTCAGAAGGTTTTTGAATAAAAATCATAAAATTTTGATATTATTCCTTACATTTTACTGTGCAATAAATGGTATGGATAATGATATATTGAAAAATATGAAAGACATTTTATCGTGGTTTTCATGATGCAAAAACAATTTATTTTTCTAATAATATTTGGTTAATATTTTTAACGAAAAATTTATGTACGTTTGTGTTTTCAGCCATCGTCAACTTGTCATTTTGGCTTTTTATTTTAGCAATATTTTTCATGTTCTAGTATGCTGTAATCAACAATTATATATATTATATATAGATATATATATATATATATTATATATAGATATATTATTATACACACACACACACACACACACACATATATATATATATATATATATATATATATATATTATATATATATATATATATACATACACACAGCAGGATAGAGGTTTCATATAATTACATCTTTTAACAATGATCGTGAATATTGTTTGAAATTGGAGATCACTTTGTTTAAAGGAAAATGTGTCTATATCATATACATTGCATTTAAGATATTTAAGGTTGTTATCGATGACTCTCAATGGAGATAGTGCTATAGTTATTGAAATAAGAAATATGAATGATTGCAAAGAAGCCTGTTGCTCAGTAAGCCTAAAGTTCGAAACACACAAGCCTATTGACTTGTCACAGAGAGGTTCCTCCACATTTGCGGTTTATGCGGTCTGCCACAGATTCCGAAGACCTCCGTCATTATTATCATTGGTTCTTCTCTTTTCTGCCGGAATTATCGTTGTTCTGGCTTAACCACTCCCAACCGTTCTCGGTCCCTGTTCCTGGCTGGGTTCTGTGTTGGCTATGTAGGCGGAAAGGAAGCAGGTTTTAGTTCCAGGTCAAGACCTTGTAGTACATTTTGACATTTTGTTGGTGTCCGTGTGATCTATCTACATTATATAATTCTATACCGATTCTTCTCACGGTTTGGAAGCTTCCTTATATAAACCTGTTATGTGCCAGGCCTACTCTTATTCTTAAAAATGCCACGTTTTTTCCTACATATTCAGGAGATTCAAATGTGTATTATTCGCGTGATGAAATACATTAAACTCAATAACTTCACTCGCTCACGTCTTCAATGTTTAATATATATGATAAAAAAAAGATTCTTTAGACAAACGATAAACCCTCGCCTAGTTTTGTTTTATTTTTTGTTCAAAAGTGCCGATGTGAATATGCTTCTTCGCTGAAGATTGATAAATATTTGTTGAATAGTATAGTAACTGATCATTGCTGTCCATCATTTTTCTTTCGTGGCTTCCGCCGGAGATTTGGGAGAAGGTCATATTTTAGCCTATTAGGTCGTGTGTGCATTGGTGCAAAAATAGTTGATAACGGATGAATTTATTTTGACGAAACGCGCAATTGACAGTATGTATTCTTAAATTTAAAAAGTTCATTTCATTACGTCAGCAATACTCGTCCGCTTTTAACGAATCAGCTTTATAAGTCCAGTCGTCTTCATTACAATCCTACCTCGTGGTTTTACATAAACCCTTGTGATTTGATTGTTATCTACTCTTTAGATCACTGTGTTTTTTCATTTTGTTGTAATTGTACATCATAATGTAAAAGAAAAGAACGTTATCTTATCTTTAAATCTCGAAATGTATTATTAACTTATATTATGACGTCTTGTAGCCTTCTTAAATTTAATTTACTATTAGCTTGCAGACCACACACATTGTGTATATATATGCACACATATACATACATATATACATGCATATGTACATACATATATACATATATGCAAACATTTCTGCATGAACACTGGTTACATACATTTGACAGATTGATTTTTCCCTGTAGGTAAAACATGTAACCAAAACTTAGGTTTACTTAAAATGCAGACCAGCGGAAAAGGGAAAAATATGTCTAAATGATGAAGGGAGAGGTCAATGTAACTCTCTTTTATCTAATGCTGCATTTCACCGTCTCCCTTGCTTTTTTCTTATCTATTTTTTCAACCAAAGCTCAAATCTCGTTCCCCTTCACCATTTCAACTTTATATGTATTATAAGATGTGATATTTAGGATTTTGATTCGCCGATATTTTCACGATAGTTGAGTATTTTGGGCCATTTAATTATTGTGCTTTGAGATATAAAGACCTTTGGGAAGGCTGTCTTGTTAGTGGTACATTTGGTACCAACAGATATTGCATGTTTTAATTCGCCATGCTTCTCCAGGAAACCTGTTATCACAAGTTTGAATTGTATATCGAATTGTAGATTGTATTCTTGCGTCGTTATCCTTCCTCAAAGAAACATAGAAAAAAATTGTTTGTTGAATTCTACGAAGTGAATCTTGGCTGCAAAAGGGGCGATTAACCAAATTTTTTTTTTTCAAATTGGCAATTAAGGTTTTCGGTATATACAAAGGTGCTTACTTTAAACGGCTCAAGAAAATATGTCAGACCTCTCTCTCTCTCTCTCTCTCTCTCTCTCTCTCTACATCTCTCTCTCTCGCTCCTCTCTCTTCCTTCGGTCTCTCTCTCTCTCTCTCTCTCTCTCTCTCTCTCTCTCTCTCTCTCTCTCTTTTGGAGAGGTCAAGGCATAGTAGGATAAAGCTGTGGGGAGGGGAAGGATCTTCTGACTTGTTGAAGGGTCGACCTCGTTTGAGGGGAAATTCTTGACATAATTTTCCTTCCCCGCTTTTTCCTTTATCCCTTTCGCATGTTCTCTGTCAAGTCATGAAACTCGCGGAGGAAATATTCTAGACATTAGCAATCTCTTTTTCCAACCCTTGCCCTTTTCTTTTTTTGTCTGAAGTTGACCTCACCAGTAATGAAGAATTTTGGGGAGTACATTTCTGAATACATTATCCCCGCATTTTCCTGTGCTTATTTTGTGTTTGTTTATTGGTATCCCATGTCTCTATTTATTCGTTCATTTTGTATGCCAACTGCTGTTATATTGCTACGTCAAAAACTATTCAAACAGTTATTAAGTCTGCTGTGCACGTTTGAAATTTATCCATGAAACCTGCACTGTTTGAGATTAAAAGTATGGTAAACATTGTCACACGCTCAAGTGGGCTTTTACGTGATTCTCAAGCTACCTTGGCATTTATGTTTAGTTTCTGTTTCATTTCACATGTCATAAAGGTCGAGGAATTCGTGATCCGTGCCTCGAAAATAATAATAATAATAATAATAATAATAATAATAATAATAATAATAATAATAATAATAATAATAATAATAATAATCTTATTATTATTCTTTTAAAAAATCGTGTTTCCTTTAGACAGTGGAATAAAGCACACAAAGCAGTATTGTTGTTAAGACAATTTAAATGCCATATTTGCTGTTGGTAATTTAAATATATTAGATGAATATGTTTAAATGGTCCCGGTTATGAAATGTAAGGCCTCCCTCTCTTGTTTCGTTCAGGCTTGTTCAGTTCACAAACTGAGGATCGCAAGTGCGATGCTCGAGCCATGTGCGAAGTTTTCAGTCAGCTGTAGCAGGGCGCAGCTGGGGTATGAGAAAGAGATATAGAGGGAAGAAGAGAGGAAACATATTAGACGTGATTGACCATTCCTCTGTCAAAACTAATACTATCAAACAGGCAGGATCAGACGAGGCAGTAGCGCCTCAGTGGTATGGTATGGTGTTGGCGTGCCACCGCGGTGGCAACAAGTTAAATTCTCTGGCATTCCATTGAGCCGTGAGAGATGTGCATTTCTGGTGATAGAAGTTCACTCTCGACGTGGTTCGGAAGTCACGTAAAGCCGTTGGTTCCGTTGCTGAATAACCACTGGTTTCATGCAACGTAAAAACAAAATACAAACAAACAAACAAACCGACGTGGCAGTTTTCACCCCACGGGGGATGTGACCTTTTCAGAAGATATTCATTCGATAGATGTTACATTAATTACTGACTTAATTTTTGGAATGTAAGCTGATATGAAATATCAGTCATACTCTTCAAAATTCTGGGTAGATAATGGTCAAAATTTTCTAAATTCCTTTGAATTGTAAAACTACTTCGTGTAATTGACATCATTAATATATTTATATGAACTATACGAAGATCTCTCTCTCTCTCTCTCTCTCTCTCTCTCTCTCTCTCTCTCTCTCATGTATATGATTACTTTTAGCATTATTGCACCTTATGGAATCTAAATTAACATAAATCATAGAAGTTTTACTCAGAGACAAAAAAAAAAAAAAACATTTGACATGTGCAACAATATCCCATAAATAAAGTCTTTAGCTATGATAATAATATAACCTTACGAGGAAACCTGCCGCCGTAAAATGGCCGGAGGAACATCTTAGAGAGACAGCCTGTCGTGATAGGATGTCGATTAGCCCGTCAGGGAAAATGGAGGGGTGCCGCCAGGCGTCATACACGAAGGATAATGTGCGTGTTGCATAAATGAGTCTATTTATTATTTTAATGAATAGGTTTTGTTCCTTAATAAAGATGGTGTTATTATGATAATGGGTGAATGCGTTTCATTGTTCAGTGACTTGTTTTTTTAGTTGAGATTCCTTGTTGTAAGTTATTTTGCTTCACTGAATGCTCCATGTTAATATCTTCCTTTCTTAACATAATTAGTGGTACTAAAGCTGTTGATTTTTTGCCTCTTACTTAAGTACTTTCAGCGTAGTTGATGTTCTTCAGTTCTTTACGTAAATTATTCTTTATCTTTAGCTCAAGTTTTAGTGGAAATACGGAATTCTAATCATGAACGCGAATTGAGATAATTTAATTTTAAAGATTAACTGCACAACCTATAAGCAGTTTGTCAAACGAGAAACCTACGTGAATGGAATAATGCGCCTTGTTTACTAACGTCTTTCTAACAGTAAATGAAAAATGTTAAAGATCTTAAATTTTTCCCAAGTCAGATGTATTGGTAATTTTACCCGAAATGTTGGTGAAATCGTACTGTAAGTCACTCGTAATCAAGTAAAAGTATATTGTATGCAAATCTCTCGAATTTATCATGTCTACGTGATGTCAATTTGATCGGTCCGCGCTTTCCTGCTGTCTCCTTATTAGTATATCTCTCTCTCTCTCTCTCTCTCTCTCTCTCTCCTCTCTCGCTCTCTTCTCTCTCTCTCTTTATATATCATATATATTATATATAGATATATATATATATCATATATATATATATATATATATAATCTATTTATCATCATCACATCATTATCATTATTATCATCATCATCATCATCATCATCATCAGCCGTTGTTAGTCCACTGCAGGACAAAGGCCTCAGACATGTCCTTCCACTCTTTTATGTTTATGGTCTTTGTATGCCATTCTATACCCGCAAATTTTCATAGCTCGTCAATGCATCGTCTTCTCTTCCTTACCCTGCTTCGTTTGTAATCTCTAGGGACCCATTCTGTTATTCTTTTCGTCCAAATATTATCTGACATTCTCATTATATGTCCTGCCCACTTCCATGTCTTTTTCTTACTCGTTAGAATAACCTTTACTTTAGTTTTCTCTCGTATTCATGTTGCTCTTTGTCTGTCCCTTACTGTTATTCCCATCATCATTCTTTCCATAGCTCTTTGAGTTGTAACTGGCTTATATATATGTATGTGTGCTTGTGCGTGAGCTGTAGTTCACTTGTGTAGAACTGGGCTTGTATTTGCAAGGTTTAGGGTCCGATCTCAGGCTGCTACCCACCAGTCGCCCAGGCCAAAAATGAGTACCAGAATCAAAAAAGAAAGGGGAAAAAAAAGCATGGTCTTGCAACCTGGGAATTTCTGTTGCTGAGTACTTCTTGAGCCAAGTAGTTTATGTAAAAGTTTAAGAGGATAGTTTCTAGCTGTTCATATTTATTTGCTTTTCTTCCTATTTTATTTAGGTGAATATTATTTATAAATTTTTTCGCAAGTTATAAAACTATCCTTGGTTGAGACAGCTGCTCTTCAGTTACGTTTCATGTGTTGCTACTGCTTTTTTATTCGTAAATAGAAAAAATATATATAATGAAATCGAAATAAAGGAATCTCTCCTGAGCTTACCCAAATGATTTATCCCACACACACGAACATACAGAGTGGGGGGATGGGAGGGGGTATTATTTGAACATTAAATTTCCTTCAAACATTTTAACCCCCCCCCCCCCCCCCCCCGCCTCCCCTCTCCGTCACTGGGCAGCCAAAATCCTGTTTTTTGCAGTCTTTGGTTTTAAACCCATAAATAAAAAAAGAAAGTAAAAAAAAGTAATTAAGCTGAATCCAGTACCTGCTATTTGAAAACGGAGTCTCTTGACATTTTTATTTCTTGAGGAGGACTCCTGCCGTTACTTGGCAAACTAAATGAAGTTACCTACTTCACATTTATCTTATACTTTGACCTCCATTTCCTCTTTAACCTCCTAGCCCATTTTCTCTCTTCCTACTCGTCTTGTTTCGTTAGTCCCGCTGACTAATACGTTTCAAAATATCGAGGTAATTGGCTCTTGCGACTGCACTGTTAGAATGGTGGGCGTGGAGACTGGTGGCTGGAATGGAAGAAATGTTCTGGCTGGTCTTTATACTGGTATTGTTATTTACCTGTTAATAATAGGTAAAATACTAAAAAAGACTCTGTGCTTGTATTTTCACCCCCCCCCCCCCCCCCCCCCCACCACACACACACAATAGGGTTGCTAATACCTTAAACAATGAAAATTCAGGCGACTAATTTATTTTCAAGTTTTGGAGCGGAAGTTCTCCCAGTTTGGAAAAAAATAAGGTCAATCTCTCTTTATTGCTTTTATTTTCCTTTTCTATTTCCTTGGCTTATGAATCACGTTATCGTTATTTTCCTCTTAAAACCTTGGAGGTTCTGTGCTTGAATGACCCCACCATAACGAAAAGGTCATTGGTGTCACGGTTAGCCACGTGGTATGCGGGGGTTCCTCAGGTGAAGTTCCCCTGAGGTCAACTTACAACCTTAGCATTTACTCTGCTCTCCGCAATACACTCAGAAAAAACACTAATTGCTCCATCTATGGTCCTTTTTCGGCTCTTCGCAGATCTGCCTCGAGGATGTTGCGTAGATCTTTACTGTAATTATTATGCTTCTGAGGTGGCCATTGGTTTCTTGTAAATTCTCTTGTTGTTAGGAAACCGATTTTATTTTAGTTTTCCCCGGGTTTCCTTGATTTTATGTTGATACTATGAGTAATTTTTTTTTATTATTATTTATTGAAAGAAGAAAATGCTGTTGTGCATCAAAGTGACGATAGAACAAAAACCAGGTTCTCTGCTTTATTTCAAATTACATTTTCTGAAAATTTGTTTATTCTTTACCTTTAAAAAAAGCACTCCTATATTTTGATTATACATTGACAATTTTTAATATCAGTGGGAATCTAAAGGTACATTACTATAGCAATCTAGGACGGTAGTTGACAGTCTGTTCTTTCGTATATCATGACCTATAAGTGAGAAACCATGCCATATTAACTTTAAGAAGTATTTATACAATTTTTGGAATCGAACTTGTTGCTTGACTTAAATATTCATGTAGCGAAAATAAAACTTTGTCCATGTTTATGGCTGTATGAATTTATAGGTATATATATTTTTTTTTCTTTTAATATCTGCGTATTGACTTGTGGTCTATGAACACGAACAGTTACATTATATTCAAAAGAAAATATACTTAGAGTTTAGGCGTATTTTTCTCAATTTAATGATAGCAATATAATATTTAGGCAACCATATAAAATTTAGATGAAATTGGCCTTATTCACAATTTCTAAGGGCAATCGTCATAATGAAAACAAGTATATTAGCCGTTGGTGATGTATCTTCACCCTGATTTTTACGAACTTGTTCAGTGGAGCTTTCCAATGGTCCGTTCCTCCCAAGTAATTTATCTCCCGCTGTGTTATATGAGAATTTGATCACGAAAAAGATTTGTATTCATGATTATCACAGCGAGGGAATAGCTGTTCGGGCTACTAAGAAACTCAAAAGTAATATATCATTTTGGACAATGATAAGGTTGATTCATTATAGATTAATAAGCATTTGGATTCGAAATTTGCTTGACGAGGTTTTAATGGGGGCTTTGGCCGATTACGTACAAAACAGTGGCGCTTTTATGGAGATGTTGGAGAGGTAAATTTGCTACTGCCATTTTCGACTATTCGTACTTTTTAAATTTTTCCTTTTCATAAACTCTCTCTCTCTCTCTCTCTCTCTCTCTCTCTCTCTCTCTCTCTCTCTCTTATATATATATATATATATTATATAATATATATATATATATATATATATGTGTGTGTGTGTGTGTGTGTGTGTGTGTGTGTGTGTGTGTGTGTGTGTGGTGTGAGAGAGAGAGAGAGAGAGAGAGAGAGAGAGAGAGAGAATTTGTGAACATGAAAAATTTTAAATTATACAAATGCACACATGCTCAGAAATATCTGTCTATATAATGTTTATTGATACATGTGTGCGTGCACGTCTGTGTGCGTGTGTGTGAGAGAGAGAGAGAGAGAGAGGAGAGAGAGAGAGAGAGAGAGAGATTACGGAAAGGAAAAACTTGAAATTGCACAAAACCTCAAAACAGCAGCAGCAAATACACACAAACGCACATAAAATAGCTAACATATTGATTATTCTGAAATGTTAAGTTTTAAGAGTGAAACTGATAAACATTATTTATGTTTACTAATGAGAGCTCTGTTTTCATTGATGAAGAATATGGTTTAAGGTAATTGCGTAATGGATGATGGATTTTTACCACCAAGAAACGCAAAATAATGACTCTTAGTACAATGCATACAAAGCTTATCGTGCCTTTGTGAATAGCATAGTCACTTGCATAAGAATGTACACAAATTAACTGTGTGCTCATCAGTTTGTTTTCATTTTCTAAGTTAAATAGTAATAGAAAGACTGCTTTTATCTCTACTGACATATGCATTGAACTGTAAAATTTAATCAGTAGGAAAGAATGGCGTTCGATTGTTTTTTGTGTTGAATGGTAATGGAATTTTGGAATTAGCCTCTGTTATACTTACTTTGATGTGATTTAATTGTAGAATGTCAAAACGTATTCAGATTTATCGATGTTCTTGGTAAAGATATTTATACATTGAAAAATCCTTTTCTCTTTAAATGCAAATTGTGGTTTCCCTTATCAAAAACTATAACACAATTGTATTTCTTTTTAAAAACTAGAATACGAAAATACGTCGCTTTTCTCGTCAGAAAAAAAAAAGAAAAGAAAAACGAGGAAATGGTCTAGAAGCACTAAGAATGAGTCACGTAGGTTGGAAGTGAAGTGTTTTGGGATATCAGTCCTTGTACCGATATGATCTCGATTTCTGTGATGGTAACCTCTCTTCTACCCTTTACATAAGTCCTTTATAGGAAACCCCACCCATTTCTCTTCTCTTACAGTCGTTTCACCTCTGTTCTGTTTTAGTACGTACGATTGTAGTTTTTATGATTAAATTATTGAAGTTTCTGTTAGTTTGCTCACTCACGGCCCCAAGATCACACCTTTACCAGATTCTTCTCGGTCCTCGCATTGACAAAAGATATAATGTATATCACATTGGATTCATAAAGCAAAAGCTGTCGACGCTGTGATTTCTAGATTTGACGTCTTATTAACTCTAGCTCCTATGATATATTATCAAAAATGCGAAATTTCAGTGTAGAATTAGGACTTACACTGTTTAAAGTAGTATTTTAAGATGGTTTGATTTTACAAGATAACCATAGTGTCCCAGAGCACGGGTCAGTTTTATTTATTTTTGTTCGTAAGTATGAATTTATTGCTTAAAAGCGAGGAAGATAAAGTATAGTAATACAACCAGAAAAAAAGAAGAGAAAATGTAGGAAGAACAATCCAAGATTCATAGGAAAAGGAAAAGAATTGATAATAATCCCAGAAAGAAAAAGAAGAATGTTCGTTGTAGGAGTAGTGTGATCTCGTATATTGAGTCATGCGTCTAGTCGTACCGCAAGAAGGAAAAGACCAAGGAATGGGTAATCTAAGGGGAATTTTTCTCTCCCTTGGCGTTTTTGGAGGAAAGTGTAAAGTTGACCTGAATACAAGATGGGTAACGATAAGGTTCATGTCAACGACCGTCGAAGAATGTTGCGTGGATGATCAGTGAGGTCAAGACACATTTGTGAATTTTTGCTTACAGATATTTTTCATGCAAGTTGCCAATTCATTGTTTATAAGTCTTTACTTTTCCTTTCTTCGGAATTCATAGTATGATTTTTTATTAACAGCAGACTTGCTGAACTGCATGCCCTGTTCTTACCTGGATAATGGATGTTTTAATTTTCATCTCATTTTCCATAACACAAACCGGTTTCTCGTTTAAGTATTTTCTTCACTTTCTATTCTTTTGGTTCTCATATATTTTGTTATTCTTATAGTCGTTTTTCTTATTGTTCGTACTTTCCATATTTCCTAAACAAAAATATAAAAATAAAAAAAGTCTAAATCTCTCCTCGCTCTCTCTCCTCTCTCTCGTCTCTCTCCTCATCTCTCACTCATCTCCGACTCTCTCTCTCTCTCTCTCTCTCTCTCTCTCTCTCTCTCTCTCTCTCTCTCTCACATTCCTGTCTTGGTACTAGGAAATGACCAAAAAAGGAACTGTTTGTTTTCCTAAATAAAATTGTCACTGTACAATAAAATATACACCTCTTGTGTTTTATTATCGATGTAAATAAATTTATTTTCTTGCAGAAACTTTGAGGTTGAAAAAGGCCTTTCGATGAATATTAAGTTAGACCGTTAGAAAGAGGTCGTTGCTACATACAAATAGTTAGTTGTTTAGAATTAGGATGATTAATTGTATTAAAGGCCAATTAATTGTGATGCGGTCGCTGTACTTAAATTTTTGTATGCTTTCTGAGAGATGCTTTTTGTTTTAATTTTATATATTCCCTTAGGTAGGGACTTTATTAAAGTTCTTTTTATACCGATATGTAGGTGCTTTCCTCAAGTTTAAAATTTATGTATACCCAAGGCAGGTGTTTTGTAAATTTTTTGCATACCTGATAAAGTTATATATTCTCTCAGAGGGTTGCTTGCATAAACATTACACATTTTTTATTGAGTAGAGGAGGATTTTGATAAAAAGATCAGCAATAAAATTCTTTGTCAGTCGAGGAGTTCATCCAAGTCAATCGTTACACCTACGAACACGAAGAAGTGCTAAGTTATGTTACTTTTCTCCAAAGGATGAAGAAATAGTATACAAGAAGTTTTGGATCAATACAGTGCAAAGGCAAAAATTGAAAAGGTTGGCAGATTCAGTAAGGTATGGAAGGATAAAAGGTGCTCAGTTCACTAGCACAGTCAAAGCTTAACCTTTGCAATAGCTCCTCGTCTTTTATTGTTTGATAGATGTCAATTTTATTTTTGATTTAGAGGTGACTGTATTTGATATTAATTATCTGAGTGCGAATATCTAAGTTGCTGTGATTACGCATAAATGTTCATGTAAAAAGACTAAAGTTCAACTGAGCAAAAGTAATAATATAATAAACTCGTGAAAATTAAACATATATTATTCAACGGAAAGGCTAGCTGTTCAAGCGGCGACAAAGCAATTCGTTTCTGAATTGAAAGGAATAAATTGTTGGATTGAAAGGATGGAAGAAATGAGTAAACGTCAGGTGAAAAGGTGAAGGTTCTTGCTGCAAGATGCTGACAAAGGGGGATAAAAGTTCCTATCTCTCTTTCTTTCGCTGTATGATTTTTCTTCTCACTCCTCTAAAAGGAAAGGGATGACAAGAGAAATGTTTGTGAGGATCGATAGGGACAGATAAGCAAGATAGTGTACTTGACAGGAGGACATTCTCTCTCTCTCTCTCTCTCTTTCTCTGTGCGAGTCTTGCTTACTGTCGTCTTAAAGGAGGACCTCTCATTTTCGTCATGAGTGGGCGTGGGCGCATTGTCTGCGGGTAAAGGGTGTGATCAATATTTCTGCCTAGTCATGGAAATGCTGTGGTTCCACTGTCTGGATGTGGGTGGAAGAAGCCCTTAATCAACTGACATTTTATTGTCTTAGATGAAATTTTGTCAGGACCTAATGATTAATTCATAGAAAAAAAATGACTATGGTGATTCATGGTTGGTTTTATTGTTTGTAATAGGCAAGTTTCTTAAAACATTTCAAATAGGCCTTCCAGGTTTATGTACTTAAAGCATCTCTTTTAAATCATTATTGACTTCATTTGAAGTTAGTCTCCCTTACCTCTGTAGCTAGAATTCCCTCACACTCATCCACTGTAATTAATGCAGAACTTGCCAACCCCATCATTTCCGTTATACACGTGCCACCTCGACCTCCCGTCCTCCGACTCGTTCCCTTTCTCGATAATCTGATAAAATTTGTGCCAAATGGCACTTTCATGGTTC
>NC_087212.1:54065100-54102600 GCF_015104395.2 Macrobrachium nipponense | reverse complement strand
TTTATGTAACTAAAAAAAACTGTGGGGAAGGAGAGAGAAACCTGGATAGAGCTTGATAGATGTGGTGAAAGAGGTTTTGAAAACAAAGGACCTTTATACCCAGAAGGACTATATTTTTGAGCGTTCGGTGTAGATGTACGAGATGGCTATAACGTTTTGCAAGTTTTCACGCATTATTTAGCACATGTATTAAATGTAAAAATGACTGATAGGGGGAAGCGGCCTTAAAAAAAATATGAAGCTGCCCTTTATAAATGAGTTAAATATTTCTGTTAACTATTGTTTTTAAAAAAAAATTGCTGGAAGCAGAAAAGGGACCAGGACAAATCCAGTCTCTGGAATGGGTGTGAACCGTGGTTAATGTAACCCAGTCGTTCTGTGTTTGTTATCCGTATCCTTCACGAGGTGTGTAAACTTGTATATTATTCAGAATAGGTGTGCAATGGGTAAAATGAGTTGAACGTTCCTTTTTTAAATTCGTCACACCAGTTCACCATTTTCTTGTCGCAAGATTGGGATTAACACCATTATTCCAGTAGGTAGCCTTATTCCGAAGTAATGTGCTGGAGTTACTTTTTCTGACCATTAACCACCAGAACAGAATTCCAGTTGTCAAATTGCTGTACCACTCTAACCCCCAACGTTTCCGGGGCGCAGTCAAAGCACGTTCGTGCTCGCACATACACGCATGCACGCGCACACATACGTACATACACCCACACATATATATATAATGTGTGTGTGCGCGCGCGCGCGTCTAAAGAGATAGGAAGAGAATCTAGTGGTCATTTCAATATTACATATGTAACTAATAATCACAATGCTCTCTTAACTTCTCGATTTCTCCAAATGAAGAAATTCTGACGTCCGTCCTAGAAGGGCTGTCTCCAAGGTGGTGTTAGCTTTCATGTCTCCCGTCAGTTTTTTGGGGTGAGGTTGCTAGCCCTATGCCTTTTTCCCCTCATGCTGCGACTCAATACAGCTGACAAGTCATTAGGGACATAATTCACTTCATAGATATACAGAGAGACAGTGATTTTTCAGGAGTAAGCACACGTTGTTTCTCCCTCCATGGGACTGAATCTTGGAAGCTTACAGTTGAGAGGTTAAGACCTCCTACATCCTGCAAAAGACGCGCGTTCGATCATACACACAAGGAAGGGGGTGGTAGGCTGTGTTATTTAAAACTGTTGTGCCTATTTACTGTAATATACATGGGGCCCTTTATTACGTACTTGGTGGTTACTCTACTGTGGTTGGGATGCTGCAACGGTATAGGAGAACACGGGAAAAAGTTTATGGAAATAGTGGTATTTTGATTGATCACCGTAGAGGGAAACAGTTCAGCTCAATTCCCGAAAAATGGATTGTGTCTCTGCTGGCAAAAGCAGGGTATTAGATATTTTGCATTTATTTCACTGATTTGGAAGGCACCAAAGTTTCTGAGAACCGCAAAGGTACGTTTCTAATGGATAAGAGGTGTATGTATACGTAGTTTACGGTACCTTATAAAGCTTTTCCGCTGCATAAAACCAAAAACCTCGCTTCCAGAACTTCAGTCTAGCACCATCTGGGGGAGGTGATTTAAAGCCGATTGTCTTGTACATTTAATTCAAGAGGCCAGTAATAGTTATGGCCCTTTGTGTGAGCTGGCTCCGGAATATTCAGTATTAATGGATATCCCTAGCTAATTTATTGACATATGAGCATCCCAACCTGTTCAGTTAACTGAGGGAGCACCAGTGTTAATTTGTTACCTGTATTGACCCTCTGACTTAAGCAGCATGTCTCCATACTAATCTCCTTGTGGAAGCGCCAGTTATTTACCATTGTGCGAAATCATAAGAGCATAGCATAGTTGTATTTTAAATTACTACTGTCTTAGTTTTTATTTTTTTATCCAGCATAATCGTCTTTCAAGTTGCCAAATATATCTGTTATACGTGCTCGTTGCACATTGAAACTCTGAGACACACACACACAAATGTATAAGAGAATTATTTGTCAACTTGAAAGACGATTATGCTGGATAAAAAAAGATTAATAATTAAGACAGTAGTGATTTAAAATACCTACGAGATGCGCTTATGATTTCGCAAACAGGCGCGTGTGTACATTCCCGAAGCCCCACCAGACCAGATGGCTACCCATTTAGAGCAGTCCAAAATAATAGCAATCTGGAGGAGTCTCATCATCAGTACCATATGATGAATATAAAGTACATACATACATACCATCACGCAAACAAACTGGCACACACACATATATATATATACATATATGTGTGTGCGTGCATGCCTATTTGCGTGTGTGTATGAATGTATTTATTCATCATATGGTATTGATGATTGAGACTGCTTTAGATTGCCATTATTCTGGACTGTGCTAAATGGGCTTTGGGAATGTGCATACGGGCCTGTTTGTATTAACAAGTTAGTTCATGCGTATATGTTTATAATTACCCCTGTAGACGGACATATGTGTAACTTTTGGGCTGAACACACATATCTAGAAAGGGGGCCCGTTGGGGAAGAGAGAGAAATGGTGTAATTGCACAACGCCGGAATGACAAATCGTCAGCCGAAAATTAAATCATCCCATCATAGCATTCTTTTAAAAAGCAATATTTAGTTTATCACTGTGTTTGCAGTGCCTTTGACGTAATAGTTTTCAAAAGGCAATGAGCCCTGTCGCCCGCTTCGAATTATAACGAAAAGCCTTTTGAAATATTGTTTGCATGGATGGTTGCTGGAATTGTCAAAGCGAATATAGCCTTGCCGACAATTATTTCCTGTGTATTATTGGATGTGACGTTTCAAATGGACATCGGGGTTGTCATTTCGCTTATACTATTTAATTTTTTCTTTAATCAGTTTAAGGGGAAAAGAATGTAACACATGTATATATACACAAATTATATATACGAGTATATATGTGTATATATACAGTATATGTATATATATATGTATATATATATATATATATATATATATATATATATATATATAATATATATTCCTGTGATGTAGAAATATTTCTGAATAAATTTTGTATTCTGTGTTTCCTTTGAATACAGAATAAAGAATGAAAAGAGTTAGATACTCGTAATGTTTTGTCTCACATAACCTTCAAATAACCTAGATGTTTCAACATATTGTCTTGGGTGACTCGAAAGCTGCTCTTGTACATGTTTAGAAAAGGTTTGCTTTTGCAACATTAAGGCAGGAATAGTTGTATATATAAGTCTATGAAGGCAAAGTTCATAGATCACTTTTTGTGGGTGGGGGAGGGGGAAGAAGCCTTCATAAATGATGCCAAAGACAGGATCCTTTAAGTACAATCTACATTCATTTGTTCATTTGCTGTTGATGTATGGTTCTTACTTGATTACTGTATGAAGTTGTTAATTCAGCTTAATTGTCAGAACAGTCTTATTACCACTTTCATTATATTACAGATTATAATTCTTTTGAGCGTCACTCTGTCCGTTTTTTTTATTATGATTATGATAGCTATTATTAACCTCAAGGCAGGAAAAAAAGAAAAAAAGAGGACCTGGCCATATTACTTCCGAGTTAGGAGCCCGAGAGTTGTGGTTGACCCAGTTTTCCCCAGAGATTAAGGCCAAGGCCACCTTACATAAATGCAGAAAGCATGAGAACTGAAATTTATTTTGAAGGACTTGAAAGAGATGGTCGGATGGAGAGGGCGCAGATGGTGGTGGATGGTGTATTGTAGTTCTGTTTTTTTTTTCCTATGATGTGCTAGCATAATTTAACAAAAGACACTGCATAAAGATTGGGTAGACAATTGAACTGAATACTTCTGGTAAGAGGGTTTATATGCGCATGTATGTATACTATATATATATAATATATATATATATTATATATATATATGTGTGTGTGTGTGTGTGTGTGTGTGTGTGTACTAACAAATATTCCCTATAATCAAATTAATACATGTCATGACAAATGAATAAAATGAAAACAGTTTAGCTTTTACTCTGACAGTAATTTTCACCGAAAATACAATTTTTAAATGAACCTAAATGTGTATTTGTGCGTGTGTATGCGCTGGTGTATGTGTGTGTGTGCAATAGTAGCAGGAATTAACGTGGGTGTGCGTGTCCCTGAAGAGAAGTTAACACAAAACGAAGCGAAATGAAATATAGTTTCATATTTTGATTTCCTGTTATATTCTCTAAGGCTCATGCGGTTTAAGTTGAGTCTCTTACTGAATATTTTCTGATCTGATCTATTGTGGATTGTGATGAAGTGGTTTACATGATGGATGATAATGGATTAGCCTGACTCCCATTTATGATTTTTATCAATCCTGATTATTGATAAGACCCCCCTCTCTCTCTCTCTCTCTCTCTCTCTCTATCCCTTCTCGTCTCTCTCTCTCTCTCTCTCTCATCTCTTTAAATTTATATAAAGTATTCAGCAGACTTACTGGGCTACCATTGTAATTTATAATGTTCAACAAATCTTTTACAAGTCTAACGTCTGTTAAACTGATATACACAGCCTTAATAACAGAGATTTTTTTAAATAAGAGGTCGTGAATCTTTGTTCTGTTGTTAACTCGAAAATCTATATCAGGCACTTAACATCTTAACTTAAATTACTGTCATCTGTGGAATTTTACGTATGGAAGATTCTCTCGTAAGCCCCAGTCACTTTTTCTTCATAGAGCGAATTTGACCAGCTTTACCTTTTCATATGCTGGAATTACTTGCGTTAAAATTATATTACCGGAATTGAGGCAGAGGTTCAAATCGCACCATCGTGGAAAGTGGTCCTCTATTAGGTTATGAGCGACCATGCTTCGAAAGTCTGTTGGAAATATTTCTTTTTACATTGACGAAGGACGGGCGTTGGACGTCCAAACAAAAAGTAGATCTTGATATCAAGAAATTATGAACGCTTTCTTCTGAAGCGCCTCTCTAACTGTTCCCAACAAGGTGTTCTTGTAAGTAATTTGTCATATGGCTTCATGAAATCTATTTTGGCCGTTTAGGATTTTCATGATTCAAGCAATTTTCTGTTGGTAACCCTTTCATTTTCACCACAGTCATTTTAGTTGAGTATTTATTATTGTTTGTTTTTGTTAAGCAGGAGTTACTGTTTTTAGAGTTAAGATAATTATTCTCAGTTTAACAACATTTCCAGAGCTGCTACTGCGGCAGGACGTATATTTTGGCCGTGAAACTTACTCCTATACAAAAGCTGTGTCAATAAATATAGAAAAGCCCATCGCATTTACAGATGACGGATGCATTCCTTGAAGTCTTTTGAATTTACTTTATTTTGTAAGATATTTATTCAGCAAGAAATGAAGTCTCAAAAATTAAAACCTTGTAAAACAATGATTATTCATAATTTCAAAAAGGTTAAACCATTCAATTTACTCATATAATGTGTTCTTAGACCTCTTAATATATGGTCCAAAAAATGTATGGAAATATTTGTACAAACATTTTTTTAGTCACTGAATATTCAAAACTCAGGTGAACTGATGAAATTATTAAATTTTAGTGAAAATACGAATGAGGTGTCCATTTTTTTTTCACGGTTAAAAGGTAGTTCAGCAGATTCATAACGCAGACTGATTTTACTTGACAACAACTCAAGTATATTCTGAGTAGCATTTTTTAAGGGCGTGAGGGCAGGGCCCTATGAGATTATAGGTCTTAAGAAATACAAAATATAAGGAGAATTCCATAGTTTGACAGTAGATAGAAAAAAATCAGTCACCGAACCGAAATTTGTAAACTGGTAACTTAACATGCAGTGAAACGGCATGTTTTATTCTCATCCTTCTTTTCTTAGTATTCTCTGAATAGATATAAAAAAAATTTCTGTCCAGCCGGGCTTTGTCGTAATCATTCATGCCTATCTCAGCTTCTACACAATTACGGAAGTGATAAGTGTTTCAATAATTTGTATGAATATATTCATACATGAAACTGTGAAAGCCGAGTGAAGAAATATCCCAAAGATAATTTAGTTTTTCTTTCGTTTTGCAATTGCCATCTTCATTTACTTCCTATTTCAGTGTTCTAAATGCCTAAAGGATTATTCTTTGATAGAAAATTGAGGTAACTGCCTTATATAAACAACAAAAAAGGGAAGGAAAAAGAAAGGATTGGAAGAGCACTTCTAATCAAGTTGAATTACACCCTCTTAAAAGCTACGGGGAACATCGCAAAAAGCGACGCTAATGATTAAAAAAAAAAAAAAAAAAAAAAAAAAAAAAAAAAAAAAGCTGATTGCGCAGTACGTGAATATCTTAATTGGACAGGCTATTGTGCAAAATACTCTTAAGGGCGCGAACATTAGGGTAAATTGCTGAGAGAGAAGAGAGAGAGAGAGAGAGAGAGAGAGAGAGAGAGAGAATTATTGTACTTTAACTTGAGATACAGAAAAGGAGATATATTGTATTTAGACCAGAGATAGAAATAAGGCGAGAAAAATTTTATTTTGCTAACCTACAGCGAAACTAGAGAGATTTGCTTTTTGGCCTGAGCGATAGAGATACTTTTTATCTTACCTTGTCATTTAGAGAGAGAGAGAGAGAGAGAGAGAGAGAGAGAGAGAGAGAGAGAGAGAGAACAAAAAACTGAATTTCTCAAAAGGTTAAACTGATAGAGAGCCTGTAATTATTGTGCTTGCGATCAATTACTCTGATTAAATAATGATCGATTTCGATCTGTTTTACAGCTTGGGAATGATGGATGAAGACATGCAATCGTAGACTGAAGCATAAATCTAGTGACTAGGAAACTTTTATTGAATTATTTGCATTTCTGTGAGTGACTAGGAAACTTTTATTGAATTATTTGCATTTCTGTGGGGTTCTTGGCAAAGGCTGCTTTAAGATATAGTTTAACATTTTCGTTAGAAGTCTGCTTGATGAATCATTTGATATTTTGATAAATTATTTTTACTTGGGTAACCTCCAGTGTGAGTTGATATTCTCTCTCTCTCTCTCTCTCTCTCTCTCTCTCTCTCTCTCTCTCTCTCTCTCTCTCTCTCCACATGCGAGAGGATGTTTATGTCAGGATGATGTGTAAATCAATAAACAAGGGAACGAGGTCATCCATACCCGCCGGCCTCAGAGGTAGCGGCTAATAAAAACTTGATAGAAAATTGTGGCCCAGTTCGACCGGTTTTCCTCCGTGAGAAAACGTCAGGTATGTATCACCAGTCTTGTAATTTCGGAAATAAATAAATAATAAATTGTTACCTAAAAGTAAAAATCTGCAACTTATAGTTGTACTGATTTCAGCATGAATGTATGGGATGTATGGACGCTGAAAGCTGCTGAATCTAGCATTGTCATTGAATAATAATAATAATAATAATAATAATAATAATAATAATAATAATAATAATAATAAACATCAGCTACCTTGCAGTAATAAGTGGTACGAGCACCAACCTGAGGGAGTGATAGAAAACGATCAGGCAAAGATTCTCTGGGACTATAGTATCAGAACGGACAGGGTGATACGTGCAAATAGACCAGACGTGACGTTGATTGACAAAGTCAAGAAGAAAGTATCACTCATTGATGTTGCAATACCATGGTACACCAGAGTTGAAGAAAAAGAAAGGGAAAAAATGGATAAGTATCAAGACCTGAAAATAGAAATAAGAAGAACATGGGGTATGCCAGTGGAAATCGTACCCATAATCATAGGAGCACTAGGCACGATCCCAATATCCCTGAAAAGGAATCTAGAAAAACTAGACGCTGAAGTAGCCCCAGGACTCATGCAGAAGAGTGTGATCCTAGAAACGGCGCACATAGTAAGAAAAGTGATGGACTCCTAAGGAGGCAGGATGCAACCCGGAACCCCACACTATAAATACCACCCAGTCGAATTGGAGGACTGTGATAGAGAGAGAAAATAATAATAATAATAATAATAATTTTGCTGTAAAAACATCTTTCTAATTTTCCTTAGACCTAATTACCTTTTGACCTATTGAAAAGTGATAATAATAATAATAATAATAATAATAATAATAATAATAATAATAATAATAATCATAATAATAATAATAATAATAATAATTGATAAATAATTTTCCTGATGTTTTCCTACCTTTCACGTGCATTTTGGTGTTAATGGATAAATTTCCCATTTTCTTTGACTTTTATATAGTTCTATAATTGACGGATCGCAGGTGTTACATTGTCTTGAAGAAGAATCCTTTGGTAACACGCCTCTTGTAAGTGCCCTTACATGATCTGTATTGGTATTGAATTAAACTTTAATTTTGAAGAATTTTCTTCTTTTTGTAATATATAGTTTCTGTTTGCTCCATGTAATTATAATTTTAAAGGTTAACCTAAAACATGCAGAAAAGTATTTTTATGTATTTTATTTTATCTTTGAAATTTGAAACCCCCTACCCCCCGCCCCGAATGTACTGAAAAGTTTTCTCTGCTTCACTAAATCATGATTAAGAAAATATGAAATAAAAAGTATTAGAATAACTTACCTTTGTTTTAGTAAGTACCTGTTATTAAAAAACAAGGTATTTAAAGAATTTGATTTGGTTTTTCGTAAAGTTTCTACCGTTTGAAAAAAAAATCTAAAACGAAGAAAATTGTGCTCTTTGAAGTCATACGAGGCAGCTGATGTAACTTCGTGTAGGAAAATTCTGGCCAAGTTCAGAGAGTAAGAATTTAACTTAATTGCGACCAGAAAAAGTTTCCCGTCTCGTTAGCAAGACATCTTTGGGTACAAGTGGAACGTTTGCCCTCTCGAAAAAAAGAAAGTGTTTCCGTACTTAGCTTACGAGACTTAACGTATGATTTTATTCATTTTATATGGATTTAATTTTCATATTTTGGTTTCAAGATGTTTTATTGCTTGCTCTGAATTTAGTAGCAAACCCCATATTTAACTTAATAAGGGCTGTAGTATAGTGCTAACAGTAAAATAAATAAATTAGTAAAACTCATATCTCACAACACGTGCTGAACTCGTTCAATTAAAAAAGTCCCCCAAAATGCTATTTTTTCTTCTTATTTTAAAATTTTGCGTAGTAAAGGGAAAACCATACATCAAAGATTTGAGTAATATAACGGATGTTTACAGAAGCACTAAGGCATTTAAACTCTAATTTTAGATTATATAAAGTTACTTTATTTGCATTTCGATTTCTCAACAACCTCATTCTCTAACCCTTCCCCCCCCTCTCCTCAACAAGGAATTAATGAACAGAGGTGCCAGCTAATGGGGCTATGGTTCACTTACAGAGGGCTCAGTCTCATAATTTACAACTTCCATTTTTTACCCTCCTTTTGGAATTTACATATAAATGGGTCGTCTTCATGTAAATGCCCTGTTTCTGTTGTTGTTTTTTTACATTGCGACCTTTTGGATGTGTAATGTTTTCTGTTGCTGTGTAGGGTTTAACGATGTAATTAATGAACGTAATTGTATGGGAGAATAAGTTACGGGAGGTTGTAAGGGAATTGGGTGGTCTGTGTGTGTGTGTGTGTGTGTGTGTGTGTGTGTGTGAGAGAGAGAGAGAGAGAGAGAGAGAGAGAGAGAGAGAGAGAGAGATTATATGAAGTTATTGCGAAAAATAAAAACCTCTAAGGGATTAGAAAGGCCGTCTCCCCGTGAAAGAGTCTGTGCAGACATTCTTGACGGGGCATTTTATGATACCCAGTTATTATAAAGTGTTATATTTGATATTTATAGGGAGTTTGCATCATATTAAGTCTTGTTCCATAAATTAGATGCTACCAGGTTTACTCGTATGGGACCTTTGAATGAATTTCAGTTATTAATTTTTCTGTTATTTTTGTTCTGTCAGGGAGATTTCTAAAACTTTTTGAGATGATGAATGGATCCAGAGTATAATTATTATCGGCAGGAAACCCTGAGTCTCGTTAAACTTTTGTGGTTAGTAATAAATGATCTTGTGTAACTGCACAACCCGTGCTGAGAGAAATGAACCTTTCGAAATTCCCTTGCCTTGCCCTTACCATTTCATAAAGTACGAAGCTTTTTATGTGCACTTTGATGGATTACAGGGGCAAATTTTTTATCGTATGATTTACAACAACCATTAATGATCATTTCTAAAAGGTTAATGCTCGCATCATTATAATAATGAAACAGCATGGCGCAACGTGTGTTAGAGATATTCAGAGGCCAGTAAGGCGTACAGTGAATAGATAAGAAGATGAATGAGTAGATTATCCAACAAAAAAAGAAAGAGTTGAGTTCTTAATGCTTAATCCAAAGAATTTTATCTTAACGGTTTTTCCGTAATGTGTCTTCATTAGACATTGTAAGCGTAGTAAACCGTTATCTCCGGTACTCTATAGCCATGCTCTCAAGTGGGCGTTATTATGACTCATGTTAATTGAGGTTGCTAATATTATTTCGTTTTTCTAGCAAGTCATGACACCATTATTTTTCGGCCGGCGTTGCCGGTGACGATTTTCTTTTGTTGTGACTAATGGCATCTTGCCGTGTTGTTGATGTATTGATTATGTGACTGTATGCAATAGCATTGAATGCTGTTGCTAAATATTCATGACTATATTGGTTATAAAATCATTAGGAGATATTAGTTTTATTCATTTACGCGTTTCATTACGTGGCCATGACCATAGATAGTGTGGCGTTAGTTTTTTGAAGTTAAATGAATAAACCAACAGGGAATTGTCGTATTTATTTCAGCCATTACATTTACCACTGTGATTTTAGCCCAGTTTAGAGGCCTTCCAGCAACTCTGTTCCTTTTTCATAATTGATGGGTAAATTGTTTTTACAGGGGTGTTGAGATAGAGACAAGATAATTTTAGTAACTACAATGTTAAATGAACGAATGTATAGCACATCCACTCAACTTATGCATAGCTTTACGACCAACAATCCGAAACTGTTTGTGTTGACATTAACCTTTTTTTGTACAGAGGGACGAACATAAACTGAATGAACGTTTCATTGGATTCATTAGACGGATTTTATATTAATGGTGTCAGTTGCTTTCAGTTGTATAACCTTATAATTGCAATTTATATTTGTACTTTATGTACGGTGGCTTTAGAGAAAATTGACATTTCAAGTTTCAATGTGTCGGTCATTAGTTAAAGGGTAAAACTATTACGGCTGTGGTTTTGCTTAGATATTCTCTTCGACTTCGTTTTGTACAATAACTATGAGGGAAAGACTCTCGCCTTTTTTGTATGTTTTGTTGATGTAACCATAAGTTGTTGTGGGCTAACCAGACCTCATTATTTAGGTCAGGTCATTTATATGTATATTTTGCTTTACAAAATGTAATTAGATTTTACGTTTTAGCATTCAAGCTGAAAATATTTCAACCAGAATTGAAAAAAAACTAAAGATTTTTCTTTTACATTGGGATGTTTCAATTTTCCCGTTAGTAATATAGTTATATAATTATGATTGTAGAGTAACTGTTATGGTTGTGGTTTTGTGTAGATTTTAGCTTAGCCTGCGGTGTATACCATAACTGAAGGGACACGCTCTAGACCTTTTCTTATGTCCTGCTTTTGTAGACATATGCTGTTTTGGGCTGACCAGACACACACACACACACACACACACACACACACACATATATATATATATATATATATATATTAATATGATATATATATGGCATTATATAATTAAATATATAACAGATATATATATATAGATTAATAGATATAATATTCTATATATATAACTATATATATATATACGATTCATCACAAAAACTGCAGTTTCATGTGAAATTTCAGTTAAAATTATCCATTGATTATGCTATGCAAACACCAGATGCCGACAGATGTAGCTGTTGTCGTACCATTTAAGCAGTAAATCATTTTTATTAAAATGGGAAAGAAAACAGCGCCTCTGTGGTGTGGTCGGTATGGTGTTGGCCTGCCACCTCTGTGACCTCAAGTTCGATTCTCGGGCATTCAATTCAGGAGTTAAAGATGTGTATTTCTGGTGATAGAAGTTCACTCTCGACGTGGTTCGGAAGTCACGTAAAGCCGTTTGTCCCGTTGCTGAATAACCACTGGCTCCATGCTACGTAAAAACACCATACAAACAAATAAAGTGGAATAAACAGATTTTTATTTTAATTGTTTATATATTGGGATGCTTCCGTTTTTGTATTAATGACATAAACACGTTACAAAACAGATATATAATTTTATGCATATTATGACCAAAATGATTTTCTCTCCATTCACTTTTTTCTTAATAATTTTTTTCTTTTCACAGGTAAGTTGGGAGAGACACCTTTATTGTGTGAATTATTCACATGGCGCCGTATTTGCCACGGTAAGGATGCCGATTTCTTTTCGTAATGATGTCTTGGAATTCAATAGAATTTCTCGCTGCGACACCAGAAACTTGATTTCTTTTAAGCTGCATTCAAGATTCGTTACCAGTTAATGATACATTAGAAAATATTTCCTTTTTAATAATATATCATCTTTTCCTTTCTTTTTGATTGCCTGCCTGTCTAGCGTTCCTTAAGTGCAAGTGAATCGTTTGTAAACTAAATACTTTACATGTGCTGGAGAAAGTATTCCACCTGTAATATTTGTAAGAGTAATGTTAACGTTCCTATGAACTTCAGCCTTAATTTTTCTGCTAGGTGCACGATAATAAGGCAAGAGCCTGTGCTGACGTCGACGAGGCCACCTTAACATAGCGACTACAGGCATTGAAATGTTCATATTCCCCTTCTGGAATGTCATGTATGCAACAATATATCCACCGCAAAATAGTCTGGAGAGAGAGAGAGAGAGAGAGAGAGAGAGAGAGAGAGAGAGAGAGAGAGAGAGAGAAGGAAAAAATAGCTGAGATTCCATTTGTGGGTTCAGATTTTTTGGGCACCCTATATTACATACGCATTGATGATAGTGACCTTGTCAAAAAATTTTATTATTAGGAGTTCCCCTTAAATGTAGGTGATGTCCATGAACTTTTCTGTTGTGACGGCAGTTTGATGAAACAATCAGTGGCTATCCATTTCAAGGCAAGCAAAAATTTCATTTAATTGTGCAATGCATGACACACTCTCTCTCTCTCTCTCTCTCTCTCTCTCTCTCTCTCTCTCTCTCTCTCTCTCTCTCTGCAAGCTGTGTTGCAAAGATCGTATGGTAGGAGCCAGCGGCTTTGGGGTTTAAAATATGCCTGTAAGGAAAAAATGGTTAGAAAATTAGCAATAATGGCCTGTGGAAGTTGTTGCTCTGTTGGCACTGGTAATTGACTGTTAACCTTTAATTATAGCTCTTTTGTTTTTTTCTCCGTTACAAAAGCACAAGAGTCTCTCTCTCTCTCTCTCTCTCTCTCTCTCTCTCTCTCTCTCTCTCTCTCTCTCTCTGGCAGCGTAAGGAAATTAAAGCTCGCTAGTAATTAGGATAATTAGATTGTTTTTTAATTTTTCGCATTGTCTCCGTATGTTTTATGCTGCTTTGCATTTGTCTTGTTGTAAGGATAGTTTAATTATTTAGTTTGCGCCCCAATACCGACATCATCGTTACTTTATTGTGTATTTGTCTGCGTGTTGGTCGTTTTTAACTTCTCATACATTTATTCATATTGTGTTTTTGTTCTTCATTCATATCTCTTTTAGAAATTACGATAATATTTTTACTTGCTCATGAACAAATTTTTTTTCTTTTAACAACACTCTTGTTCTGCGGATACATAGATATTTAGAATCAAACGAGGGCTCTCGACTCGTCAGTTGATTCGTTCTATGTCTAGAAATACAGAGAAATGAAAGCCTTTGCAGAAATTAATCTTTCGGCAGAAATGGGTTAAAAATCAGTCAATCGGGAAAGGACATCAAAGATTTGCTTGTATTTCATGTTTTAGATCAACTTGAACCTTTTTCTTACTTTTGTAGGCGTAACACGTCAAAAATACACAGAATCACACACACACACACACACACACACACACACACACACACACACTTCCCTTATATATATGTGTGTGCGTGTGTATCGAAAATTTAAAATTTCAAGCATATAGCACTGGGACACGATGGGAAATGCAACGCTCCCTGGTTAGTGATACGAACCCCTTACAGTTCGCCCTAAATGTAGAAGAAAGTCGGGATGAGCTGAGAATGCACCATCATCCAGCGGTTCAGTATGTATTGAGTTATAAGAGGGGCCGAGAATGTCCAGTGTCCCAATTTAGTCTCTCCTATAGATATTGCAGAACGAAGGCAAAAGATAGCGATGGTCTTTAGATGAACTTTAGATCTACTGGTTATAAAAGGAAAGTGGAAAGGAATGAAGTAGTAAGGACGATTACTTATCTTATTTGAAATGTATCTTTTGAGAGGTATCATTATACTTAATTTTGAGTAAGACAGAAATCCAGTGCTTTGGCTTGTTAGTTTTTATTCTCATAAGGTAACGTCGGTTGTCAGATTTCATTTTTTATTTTGTAAGGGTACAGTGCCAAGGGCAGTTTGGATAATGATAGTAATATGTAAGCATTAAGAATACAAACTCCACCTTGAACGTTTACAAAAAGGGAGCTTCAGAGTAGTTACTGTCAAAAGTCGAAACATCAGACATATAATTTCATGGTGGTCAGTCTATAGATTATGGTATCAGACTCAACCTAAGTGTCTACCTTAATGACTTGAAAATTTCCCAATTAAACCGCTCATAAACCTCAAAATTCCTAATAGAGTTCCTAATTGGTTGCGTATGAAGCATTAAATTCCATATTTTTTCTCTTCCACCCCTGATTTCGATCTGGGTAGTGACGTGTACAATTACAGAAAAGAAATTTGCCGGTGCTCGCACTCTGCAAAAAGTTTAATTTTACTTACCCCAGGAATGTTTCAGAGAAAATGTTCAATTTAGTGTTGCCTCCTTTTTCTTTTTTTTCTCTTCAATAGGTAAAGGTCGGCAAATTCCTGTCGTTATTTCTTAATTAACTAAGATCATTGCAAGCTCCAGTACTGGTGTAGCAAAGCTGCAGCACTGGTTTTAATTTGTGGTCGGGTTTGCACCCTTTCCCCTGCCAGAAAAAAGAGACTTATATGATGATTGGTGGGCATATAAAAATTTGCTTTTGGGCGGAAAGCATTTATGAAATTGGTTCGTTTTCCATGCCATGATTTATTTTTGCTTTTGGGAAGAGAGTTTTTATGGAACTGGTTCGTTTTCCACACCATGATTTAGTCTTGAGAACCGAGTGTGATAACGGCAAAGAACGAGGTAAGGAGTTGTGTACAGACGATTTCCTCTGAAACTGGAAATGAATCACAGATAAATATGGAAATTAAGCAGGATGACAATACGGTCACTCAGTATCCGATTGTTTTTGTTTTTGCAACGCCAGTAAATTAACTGAAACACGCACACAATCTACGTGTGCGGTCCTGCGCTCTTTACAGACAGGACTGCCCAGTCACGAAACGATTTTTGCAGGACCCGAAATCGTAACCTCCCCCAACATTAACCAGTCCACGGCCCATCCTGCTTTGGAAAGATACCCAATATATGCTTTGTTCGATTTCTTGCTCTTCGCTGCTGTGGCAAGGCTGGATGTAGATTCATTTAACTTTCTCTGAGAGGAATTTTGAAATGAAATTATTTTCAGCTAATGTTTTACATGCTACCCCATTAAGTTTTTTGTTTGCATTTGAAAAAAATAGAATTAATATTTTATGTTACTAGTTAATTTTTCCTTTGTAATTAAAAAAACGGGTCTTGAGTTAATGTCTTATGTGTTACCTAGTTAAGTTTTTCATTTATAATTAAAAGAAAATGGTTTTGAGATAATGTCTCATATGTTACCAAGTTAAGTTTTATGTTCTTTTTGCGTGCAGACGTTTCAGCTTATTCCCCATCATCATCATCAAGTTGCCATCAAACTGCCGTCGTCCATTCTATCCACGTGACCAAACCACCTCTGTACACTCTGGTCCCCTTTTCACCTCTTTACTTTTTACAGCTTTTCCTGCACTTTTTGTTGATTCAGCAATGACTTTTGAGAGGGGACCGCGAAAGTTTTCAACCTTCTGGTTTTCGGAAAGTCATTTGAATTCAGGTTTCTAGCATTGCCTTAGTAAAGAGGAGCTCGGTGAATTTTCCGGGAAGACCTAATTCGTTTCTTTCAAGCCGTGTATATATATATATATATATTTATATAATTAATATATATAGATATATATATATATATATATTATACATACAGATATATATATATAATATATATCATAGAATATATATATATATATAGATATATATATAACTATATACATACTATAGTATATATATATATAGATATTATACTACATATATATATATATATATATATATATATATATATATATATATGTATATTTATTTTTATATATCCAGAGAGAGAGAGAGAGAGAGAGTAAATACTTGTGCTTATGTATGAAGCAAATAGCCGAACAGATCGTAAACCTTATTGATTTCAGACCAAAAACTGATAAACATAAAACAACAGAACTCTCATCTCATGATACTTAAATTTAAGATAATCTTGCCTTTTGTCTCCTATGCGGTTGGTCTTTCCCCATAAACACGCTGTCCATGAAACACACTAATTCGTGTGGCAGATCACGAATTCTTCCCTCTCTCTCTCTCTCTCTCTCTCTCTCTCTATCTCTCCCTTCTCTCTCTTCTCTCTCTCTCTCTGTCTGTCCGTCTGTCGTCTGTCTGTCTGTCTGTCCTTCTGTCTGTCTGTCTGTCTCTCTCTCTCTCGTTATATATATAATTATATATAATTATATATATATATAAATTATATATATTATATATATATATTATATATATCTATATATATATATATAGATATAATAATATATTATTAATATAATTATATATTAATATATATTCGCAAAAGTGCATGCATTCATAAATGTAATATCCCTTAGGATGAAACTGTGACGATGAAATCAAATACATTAGGTAGAGATCAGAAAGCATGTATCGTCTGAAAGAAAGTAATAGTGCGTTTTATCAAAGTCAACAGACAAGGTTGCAAAGCTGGTACCCAATATATTGTGTAGTTTCTTTAGGGGCTTAACGAACCATATTTGTAATGTACCAGTCGACTGGAACTGGAAGCCTTTCACCTTTTCGACTATAAATCAAATCACTTTTGGGCTGTTGACGTCTTTTCTTTGCGTTATATTGTGAAACCCATAAATTTTCTAGCAGTCCGAAATGCGTTAAGCGATGACGTTGAATAATAAGCTGGTTATGGAAGTTCCCATTGTCCTTTATCTCGACTGAAATTGGGTTCCTTCTGAAATGACAATTAATTGAGATTGTATCGAAATCTATTGTGCTAATTGAAAGGAGAGAGAGAGAGAGAGAGAGAGAGAGAGAGAGAGAGAGAGAGAAGGAAATTGAGCAGGAAGAGGAGAATTTTAAGGAGAGGGAGAGAAGAGGAGAGCGCGAGAGAGTAGAGAATTTTGAAAAGCTGTTTGTCTAGAGAATTTGCTCTTGCTCCAAGCCCTGTTGTCTGTGAATGTAAATGGAAAACAAGCAAAGGCAATATTATTAGAGAAGTTCCTTGCCCCCAACCTCTCTCTCTCTCTCTCTCTCTCTCTCTCTCTCTCTCTCTCTCTCTCTCTCACACAAACAGACATTCAAAATAGAATGGAAATGTCCTTCTGAGAAAAAAAAGAGAAAAAAAAAACAGTTAGCTTCTTAGAAGGAAAGGAGCCAGGGGTGACTGGCCACCGCCAAATGCCAAGGACCAGAAGCTTGACGTTTTTGTGAATGAGTCAAGATTCAGGTTGAGTGGCAATGTTTACCTTGGCTTTGCTTTTAATTAAGTTCAGGGTGTCGTGCGGGTTTCTTGAGGTTCGGGTGCAGTTTTGTGTGTTGTTTCTCATGATGTCTGAATATTTTGTTGGTGTCTACGAAACACTGTTTTTATATCTCCGAAAAATGTTTTCTCTGAAGTATTGTTTGTAATTTTATGGAACTGGAAATTTTTATTTTTCTTGAATTCTGGAGGAAGTTACGGATTAAATGTGGTTGACATGAGGTGAGTGATCGTGTAAAGAGAATAATGGTTGACTACATTAATTTTCTGTTTGTATGTTATAGTTCAGCATTTCATTAACCTCCACTGCATATATGATCCCTTTTCATAGAGCGATGAGCGGAAAATTGTATTTAAAAGAAATTCGGCTCATGCAGCTTTCCGGCCGAATGCATGTCACACTTCTTAATGCCGCTCATTAGCGGGTGGGTGTCCCAGAGGGGATTCTCGCACGTGCAACCAGCTCTTTGGCTGATTAAACTCGCCCTTGTTTCATACAGGCTGTTGGGTGCGAGAACTATCACTTCGTCACGTCGGTCTGTAACGTTCGATGAAAACATTTCATGGTGCAATTCAATTAGTATGCCAGTTTCTATATGTTTTACCTCCCACCGGTACAACAAAGGTATTAAAGAAACTCTCTCTCTCTCTCTCTCTCTCTCTCTCTCTCTCTCTCTCTCTCTCTCTCTCTCATAATAATAATAAAAATGATATTTTAATCTTGCACAGTCTTTGCATGCAGTGCTTCCAGTCATTAAGATGCGGTTTTAAAATGCACGTTATCTCTCTAATGCACGTATTATTAATATACCAATCTTTAGATAAGTTGCATCCTGCTAGTAGAATGCATAAGTAAATCACATGATTATCTCTCTCTCTCTCTCCTCTCTCTCTCTCTCTCTCTCCTCTCTCCTCTCCTCTCTCTCTATCTCTCTCTCTCTCTCTCTCTCTCTCTCTCTCTCTCTCTCTCTCTCTCTCTCTATCTATCTATCTGTCTCTCATACGACAGAGAGGCCACGGGGAAAAACGCATATATAAAAAAAAAGACTGCCTGGTAATCTTTCACTTTTCTTCCTTCGTATATACAAGGTTATCGGAAGCCCATTTCTTCACTGTGAATAAGGGTACAATGACCAAGAGTTTTATGTTGGAGTCTCTCACGTATATATATTTTTTAATTTGTTGTTCTTATTGGTTGTTTTATTTGGCGCAGTGTATCCAATTTCTCGTAGGATCCCGGATCCCTTTCACCAGGGTTGTCATTCCCCAAGAATTTAGATTCGATTTAAAGAATTGAAGAGGGAATTGTTTTGATATTATTTATTGAAAAATACTACTACTTCTACTACTAGTACTACTACTACTACTACTAATATAATAATAATAATAATTGTAAACTGTCATTATTTACGTGATCCTCCGTTAGTTAGAGAAAAAATGATAACCAATTTAAATGAAATCGACTAGCATTCAGAAGGCAGAACAGAACGGACTGAATATTGGAAAGAAACGGGGAATTTGATCGAGAAATTAAAAGGAAGCCAGAAAAGCATCCGCTAGTCTCAAATCAGATCTATCCGCAGAAAATAAATCACTAGACATTTTAGGAAAAAGTTGTATAAAATCCTTTCACCTAAATTTCTTCGACTTCGCTCTTCACGGAAGATGCGAGTTAAAGTTAGACATTCACAGTAACGGCTATCTGTCATTTCGTGTCTCCCGTAACCTCATCATTCGTTTCCTCAGCGGTTTCGTTCGTGATATGGAAAGATGCACCGAATTTCGTTGTCTTCCGACTTCCTGGGTTATCATAATAGTACCTGTAATGAAAAAGCGTTTACATGTCTTCATGACTTGATTTCATAACGGAATTCTTCGAGTATGTTCTCTCTTTATTATAATTCTTCAAAAACATGATATCTTATCAGGAGTGCAGTTCAGCCCGGTACATACAATATATATACTGTGTGTGTCCGATCCCAAAGTGAACACACACACACACACACACACACACATATATATATATATATATATATATATATATATATATATATATATATAGATAGATAGATAGATAGATAGATAGATAGCTATATGTATAGACATATTATATTATATATATATATATATAATATATATATCTATATATATTATATCTATATATATATATATAATATATATATATATATATATATATATATAAACACCGTTATTCGCTGAAGTTCAACACTTCACAGCTTCAGTCGTTCGCATTTACTACAAAATTATTATCGACTCATATTAATATGGTATTCTTCGTTGCGGAGATTGAATATTTGTATTTTATTTAAAAGCTTATCCATTGCTTGGTTCATTGTAGTTAGAATGGAGAAAGGTCTTCAGTAATGTAACATCATTGGTCATCGTTGATCAGAATATTTCAGAATATTTAATTATTCTAGCAATAAATGATATTATACTAAATCCTCGAGTTAGGAATGAAATGCCACACATAGAAAATAAATTACTATGAGATTCAGGGCCTCTGTAACACGGTTTTTTCGCAATAACTTTTTATCTATGCATTTCATAAATATAACGTTTATTCAGAATACATATTATATCAACACATAAATTTTGAGTGTATTCTGCACTACGTAGGTTGAATAAATTTGGTACTTATAATGTAAAAGTGACCTTTTTTGAAGACGGGCCAACTTACTCAGAGAAAAGGTTTCGAACGCACTCGTTACGTAACTTATGACATCATTTCTTCCCTCTTTCTCGATGGATGATTGGCTATACGTAACGAAGGCTATACCTCTGGCAACAATGACATACAAATTTAAATACAAGCAAAGCAGTACACCTTTATGAACTCTGGAACCTCTCCACTGATAATTGTCATAATGAACAAACCAACAAAATATGTTAATAAATACAAAAACACTTCGATTATTATTCTAACTCCCAAAATAAGTTTCCAAAGAAATTACAGTCTACTTTATAGGTCACAATCAGATTGACAAGATGTATGGAATAGTTGGTAATTTTCAAAAACATAGTAGACAAGCTTGATTTGATAACTGCTATATCTAATGTCAAGCAATTTTTATTTATTGGCTATCTACCTATTTACTGAAAAAAAATAGCCGGTACCGTATATTGGCTTTGAACCTTCACCAATAATTATCGTCAGAATGGTGACTTCATGAGGCTCCACCCACTTTCGCCTCGTTATAATTCAGGATAACACTGAAGGCTACCATGGGCATTGTTGGATTAGAAAATTTAACTTCTGGCTATAAAAACTAATTTCTCGAGTAGTTATAAGGAGGGCTAAATGATCCTCAAGGATCCCAGCAGTTGGCCTAAACGTTTAATTCATGTATATTACTGCTATACTTTTGCGGCACTACTGCTACAGTAGTATTACTACGCTAGCACTGATACCCGACCCACATCTATGTATCGTTCCGCCATTCATAAAGTCTTTGGGTTTCAGAGCCGATGGAATTTCTGTCTGGTGGATGGGCGGGGCAACATTTAGTCAAGAGGTGTTTGTTTACCTTGCTTACGTAATGAATGTTTTTCGACTCTTGGCTCGTAATCATTGGCCATGGCGTCGGCTAGATCATTTTTACTCTATAAAAATTAAAACTATCGGGTTTAGGTTATTGATAATGCTGACAAAATTTGTGTGTGGTTGTAAAATATACATATGTCAACTTTCAGCTACATCCGATGCTTTGACAAGGAGCAAAGTGCAAAAAACCGTGTTACAGAGAGCCTGAATCTCATAGTAACATGCTTTTAGAATGACATGGCTTTTTATTTTCTATGAGCAGCTGGCTCTTCTCTATTCTACAAAGATTTTCGCATCTTTCTGACGCATCTCAATCTGTATCATAAATTACGACGCTCAGACTTCGCGTGGGAAAACTGATTCTTTGGTATTACTAAGTATATCACCAAATTTTCCCCTTTAACACTAGACTTATTTTTAAGGTGGACATGTACGTCAGGTTATATGTCACTTCTGTCTGGTAAAAGGAAGAGCTTAACTATGTGTTAAGACCCGCATAAATTGTGATGCCAACAGGTGTGTGAAAAGGCCGCCACCTAGTCATTACGATCTCTCTTACGAAAGGGCGTGAGTCCCTGCAGGTAGAAATTACGTCCTAACCGTAAATGCTCCATGCACTATGAAAAACTCTCTCTCTCTCTCTCTCTCTCTCTCTCTCTCTCTCTCTCTCTCTCTCTCTCTCTCTCTCTCTCTCTCTCTCTCATTCTTGTCCAACAAAGGCTATTTCTCAATAAGATTAATCTCTCTGCATATAAGGAAAAAACTTTTAGTCTATTCACGAATTGAATTAACAAACGTGACTTTACTCGGATGTCGTTGTCCTTGCTGGACGTGATTCAGATTGATGTACCCTCTGACTTACTTCCATAAAGCGTTACTTCCTGGGGATAACAGAGGAAGATACTTACGAAAGTGGTATAATAATATGTAGTAAATCCCACGTTCACGGTTTTACAAATTTGTAGTTACTTAATTGTGGGTGTTCAATCCACGCTCTTTTGGGAAATATTGTTCTTCTTCAACACTGATTCATATAGCCTGCGAACTATTTAGATTTGTGTTTTATAAAAGTATTTTGTGAATGTGATTTTAAAACAGCCATTAACTTGTCTCGGTAGCTTTGGTATTTAAGACTACTACATTGGATACATTTGCCCTTCAAGTTGAACTCGCGTTTCTTTCGGAAAAGTCGTTAATTCTTTTTTGCAGAAAATTATTCTGAAGATTAAAGTGAGATCCTTTTTATGTGCAATAGCATGAACACAAACCCACATTAAATTGCTAGTACATACATACATACCTATATATTTATAATATATATATATATCTATATATATATATATATATATATATCATATATATATATATACGTATATATATAACGTATTCCACATTGAGAAAAAGAAAAACTTTTAACATTAAAATGTTGCGTCTGCCAATGGACTTTTTTTTGGGGCGTAAAATAAGCAAAGAAATAAACGCTCTAAGAGGTCCATTGGCGGACGAACTTTATATCCTGTTAAAAATAATATATTTTGCATTAAGTGGAATATATAATAAAAAAATATATATATATAAATATAATATATATAATATATATATATATATATATAGATATATATATATATATATATATATTATATGTGTGTGTTCGTGTATGTGTGCGTACTAAGGAAAACTATATTGATTATACTGAAAGTATCTTTGTTCACTTCATAGGAACGAGATCAGTGCGCGTTTTGGTCCAACCTGATGGTATTTTGAAGTAAAAGAAAACAATACCTATATACTACTTTTAACTTTGTGGTATGTTCACATTACTTGCACCTACTTGTAGAAAAAAGGTCTTTTTAATCTAAAGCATTTTCGGTGCTTATGTCGTGGACATAATATGCAAATGTATTGTTCCGAATGTCACGTTTGTGAAATTGCGGGGCATTTTGCTTTTAAATACAAGAGATCTTACTGGAAGGTAACCTTGAGCATACAAGAGGAAGCTCGAGGTCAGCTGACATGAGAAAACCCGTTTTGGGGGGAGTGGAGTGTCCATAGTTGTGTGGAGAAGGCACACCTACTGAGGGACAAAAGAATCAACCTTATGGGAGCCAAAAGTAGCTCTCTCCGGCGCTTGGCTATGTGCCAAAAACTTTATAATCTAATCTAATCTAAAAGTAGCTCGACCCAAGTTGAAAATATAGTCTTATCAAAAAGATGATACCGGAGAGACAATGAAAGTGTTTTTAATATTGATCAGTGTGACGATTAAGTTAATGCATCCGGTTGATTTTTTAAATTTTTTGTTCATGGCAATATTCATTTCCCCCACGTATGTTTTTTATTTATACTTGTAAGTTTGAGCAAAAAAACAGTCTAGACCTTTTTTTTCCCATATTCCAAGATAATGTCTATGAAAGATGATCAATGCAAATATTGATCTCTCGATAACTTTGATCCACTGATCAAGATAAGATTCTATTATGCGATAGTTTTCTTGATAATATGCGCCATATATAACTTGCAATATTAATTTTAACAAAGAAGTTAAGGATACGTTATCCGAATGATAATATGCGCCATATATAACTTGCAATGTTAATTTTAACAAAGAAGTTAAGGATACGTTATCCGAATAAGTACTTTTTGAATATTTTATCAGAAAGTGCTGTTGAATTGCTTACATTTACAGTCACCCAATAATAAATGTAGTGGATTTCTCAGGATAAGGATTGGCGATGCTGTCCAGGTTATGGAATTGCATTAAGAAAACTTAATAATAATCCACTAAAGAACCTTACATACATCGTTTACAAATGCACAATTTTATTCTCGAATTTCGGAATTCACGACATTTTCTGAAAAGAAATCGACTGCCCCTGTTACGTAAGACTGTACTCGCCATCTCACCTCTCCCATTGTTTAAAACCAGAGAGAGAGAGAGAGAGAGGCCGTAAAAGGTGTCAGGTTCAGTGATACTGTGAACAATAGCAGTGTCTGCGTGTCTTCTCTTTCTAAAGAAGGTGTCAACTTAAAGATGCCTGTTTTCATTTTAATGATATGAAATTTCCCTCCTCGGGTTTTGCTACTTGCGATGATTGGTCGAGGAATCTCTCTCTCTCTCTCTCTCTCTTTCTGTTTTTATATATACATATATATGTGTTCGCATTATATGTGTATGTATATATATATATATATATATATATATATATATATATATATATATATATCCAAATACAATCGTATGGGAAATTTAGGTCTACAAGTCTGATCACATGTCGAGTTTTTAAGCGTATAGGCCTAGAAATTTCACATTTTGAAAATAGATCTCATATAATACGTGAAAATTTATCTCATGTAAAATGTGACCCCCATTTTCAGAGCTGAAAAATAGTCCTTCAAAAATATCAAATTATTCGGGTATATATGTTAATTGAAATTCATTAGTGTAGTAGTACTCAGAATCAAAAATAATTTTCCAAAGACATAGCTTTGGCAAAACAAAGCAAAATTGCCGAAGCTTCAGCACACCCTTAGTCTTTGTATGTAGTGTAGACTTGAATAAATTATAAATTTTCCAATTTGATTATAGCCTATACTGAAGTCTTATGTAAAATGATACAGGTATGTATAATCAGATTGCTTACTGTAGTATTGTTTTCTTGCGAAAAATGTATCAAAAACATAAATTCAGATGAAATTGTTCAATCAGATCACTTACTGTAGTGTATGGCAGGCCGTAAAACATACCCACCAACCTGACCTGTCCTGTAGCTTATATAATAGTTTATTTATAAAAATTATAAGTTTCTGTCAAGGGAGAAATTCAGCCAATGTAAATAGGCTTAATTTCCTGAGGATTTGGTGCTACAGAATCAGATTTTGGCCAAGATCAAAATTCTGTCATCATATTATTAGCCAAGGATTCTGTGAACTAAAGCCTCTAACCTACTTGACACTCCTGAATTACAATAGGTGACAGTACGTCCTTCAGTGTCACTTTCAGTTTCCTGGTTTAGCCTAAGTAACACAAAAATTACCCCCTAAATCATATCAATTACCAACATCTTTTTTATAACACCTTTACTCACCAATATCATCGCCAGTTTCCAAGCCAGAGCGGTTACTGTAATGAACCTTCATTCTAGCTATCTGCCCTTCCATTGCTTTTTTGGCATTTTTTATGAATAGCTCTATACCCTTTTCTGCCTTCCACCACTTTTTTTTTCATAAAATTTCCAAATGTATTCTGCTTTTCTACCTGTCATATTAGTCAGTTTATTATAAACTGCTGATAAGGCTAGTTTCTCAGGACTGACCACTTGGACTTTATTAGAAAACCAGTTAGTGATTGCAGCACTTTATTAGAAGACCAGTTAGTGATTGCACCATAACTCTGTAATAGTAACATGACAGGCATGCTGGTAGAGTGGTAGCGCTCTTACAGTTGCCAGCTTGATATATGATTATATAATAACATTAATCTGTCATCTACCTCTGTGTTATTTTTATTTTGCTTTATTTTTTAGATGTATTAAATAAAAACCATTTTTGGATATAGAAAGTCAGAAGAGTTCATTGATATGAGATATAAAATCTTACTTCAAATTTTTATGTTGGTACGTAATATTTTGCTTAACCGGATCCAAACTTGTAAGGCAGTCAGACACATGTATTATACATGATACATCCACTCAACTACAGAATCTCTCTCTCTCTCTCTCTCTCTCTCACCTAACAGTTATTTGAAGTATTTCATGTAACCAAAGATTTTGACTTGTAACTAAAGTGTTCTAATTTCTACGAGATACGGAGATGAATGATAATGGAAACTAATTTTCTTTTCAATACTTACAATTTATGGATAATGGTATCTCAAACACATATAGGCACACAGATTTGTATGAATATCATCTAAATATCTGACGTTTTATACTGAGTAGCACAGGAATTAATTTAATTAAATAAACCAGAAAAAAACCATATTCCATGGTTTTTTGCCAACCAATATATATATATATATATTATATATATATATATATATATATATATATATATATATATATATATATATATATATATATATACAAGTATATTTATTTTTAAATGTACATATATTCGTCTATACATAATATTTGTATATGATATATACATATATAGAGAGAGAGAGAGAGAGAGAGAGAGAGAGAGAGAGAAAAGGAATATATCAGGAAATGCAAAAGTCCCTTCCGCAATACGTTGCACGTTAAAGGTCGTAACAAAGCAATAAAAGTGAACTGCACTGGTCAGGAAGACAGAAGCGTATATTTGCGAACATGGCATGGGCCATGCCCAATGTCATCCGGCCAGTTAGCCGTCGTAGGAACAAACATTGTTGATGCTCATATAGCCATAAAGACTTTTTTTTTTTTGGTGTTGAGGGGAGCAGCGCTTGACCTTGTGTTCCCTACACAAGTGTAGTAGATTATATATTTTCCTTGTTTTTTTTGCATACCCCGCCCTCCCTTGCGTACCTTCTCCTTTGTGTTTCTCCCCCTCCTTCTCATCTTCTGCCTTCTCTCTCATCCTCCCTTCCACTGTCTGGCCTTCTTCACAATCTTCCTTCTGTTTTCTCCTCCTCCTCCTCCTCCTCCACCTCCTTCTAGACTTTATTTATTTCTTTTTCGTCCATTGTCAGTTTTCCGTGTCTTCTTCCTTTCCAATACTTGTGCCTTCTCTGTTTCTCAGATTCCTTCCTCTCTTTCTCCCTTCCTTTCTTATTATCTTCTAAGCGTTTCTCTTTCCATTCCCCTCTGTATTCCCTCTTCCTCTTAAAATTCTTTTGTTCCTCTTACGTCCTAGAAGAGGACTTCGGCCGTCTCTGGTATGTGCCGTAAAAATGAACCAAGAAAATGTTCAAGAGCGAACTGTACAGAATTCTGACATTTTTCGAGAGACCCATTAATCTAACCGGAGCAAATCACAATTTTAAAATTGTTGACTATCTTATGTTTCCTCATAAGTGCTGCGGTGTAAAAGTGACGGCCCTTTTACCTAGGCGTTTTAATCTCAGTTTTCGACTTAAGCGTTTTATTAGGCTTTGAGACGATGGCTGGCTTTTGAAAGTGCCAACTTAATGTAATGTTAAGGTACTTACTGTTAGTGTCTTATGATAATATTGAGGTTGGTAATGATAACTGACAATGAGGAGGATTTCTTTTGTACAGTACTTCATGTGATAATGTGAATGTGTTGTCTAAGTATGATAATCACATGTAGTGTATGGTTTTAGAAGGGAAAATAGAATGAGATACTACTAGCAGATAGAGTAGTATTAGTAGTGCTTTTAGATAACAGGGAGTATGAACATATCCCTGTTCTATGGATATACATAGACCTTTTTTATGCTTACTTTTATGAAGGTTTTGCCAACCGTGAAGGAGTTGGAGCCTGCATTTCGGTTGGTGGTACAAAAGGACCCCACTCAGACCACGAAGACCTTGCTCTCCGCTCATGCAGCTCAGACACTTTATAATCGTAAGAGGGATTAAAGTGCACAAGGGCATGTCGTGGTTTACTTTGGCCCATCCTGGAAGAGATATGACCAGCTGCCTGCAGACCACTTAGCGTTGCATGGAGTATTATTTTTATTTGTCGGGAAGTTCAACAACATTGAAGACAGTGATATGAAAAGAAATTTATAAAGAAATAATGCCGGTTCAAAGTTTCGTTTATGTTTCCTTGAAAAGGTTGCAAAATCCGAAACGAGGTTGATGCAGAGAGAGAGAGAGAGAGAGAGAGAGAGAGAGAGGTGTATCTGATGTTTGCAAGTGTTGTGCATGCCACCGATAAGAAACAAGTGAATGTCATAATCCCTTGTATCAGGATGCCTGCCTTCACGAGGATGTAACCGAGCATTAAATTGTCTCTTTCTCTTCAAACTTGATATTGCCTGTGCGTGGGATTTCTCTTTTTAGTTTTCCTGTTACATTCGTAATGCATTCAGATTGTAACGTTTAAAATGTAAGGATACATTTGTTTTTGTTTTTTATTGTATAGGGAATGTGAAATTGGTCCTATAGTGTTTTATATGTATTTGTTTTAACTTTATTCAAATATCTGTTGTAAGTGTCCCAGCTTTGATTTAGCACTTTGCTCCTATATTTAATTTTTTTATTTTTTGTGAATTAACTTAGGAATAATATTTATCTTTTTGTGTTTATTTTTTTTTTATTTTTGTCTTATTTTGTTTTAACCTTGTCCTAATATGTTTCTGTGTCGTATCAGTTTGTCACATATTTACCGTTTGGAATTCAGGGATTACTCTTTCCTGGTACGCAAAATAAAAAGGGATATATGTTTTAAATGCTGCTGTGACATTTTTGTTATTCATGGTCACAGAAATCCGATAAAAATTTTCTTTTTGTTTCCAAGTGGATATTTTTTGGCAGGTTTTGTTGCAAGGTGATATTTACGTAGAAGACCCAGTATTTGTCTAATTCATAAGTGAACGCTTTCTCTCTCTTTCGCTTCCTCTCAAAGTTTTGATGTAATGTTAAACGGAAAACTTTCATTATAAAAATACTGCTTAAGAATATTATTTAGCAGCTAAACGTTAGACGAATGAAGATTACGTAATAATTTTTCTGAAAAAAAATTCAACTTCGGTTCACCACATCTTGCGCTTATTATCTGATGAAGGATTACTGATTTTTTTCACGATCGTATTAATTCCTGTCCATTGTCAATGCACAAGTTATTGGTGTTATGTAATCCATAAAAAACTGGTTACTGTTTTATCAGGAGGACTAGCTGATTTTACAACTTGAATATATGGAGATGGTGAGGAATCATACAAATTTGGATCTCATTTTAAGGAAAATTGTTTTAATGCTAAGTATACAAAAGAAAGGAAGGAATTCGAGAGTTTAGCTTTACAGGAAGACGACATGGACACTGAGGATGAGTTCCGTTACAGTACCTGTCTTGATCAGCTTGGTATTGGCTGACTATCTCTTGTGTAGAGACTGGTGTAGAGAGAAACCTTTAATTTCGTAAATGACAAGATTTTGAGGCTACTTCTTTTATTGGCAGGTACAGTTTTACGGACAGATGAAAGGATATTACAAATATGCATATGCGCATATTATATATAATTTTTGCAGAGAATAAGAAAACTGACTGCGGATAGTGCCTGCAAAGTCGAGAGTTAATGTGAGCAAAGATAATTATTAAATGTGACTATGCAGTGTATGTGTGGTATATATATATATATATATATATATATATATATATATATATATATATATATATATATATATATATATATATATATTATATATATATATATAAAAATATAGATATAAATATATATATATATATATATATACGTATATATAATAAGTATTGTATATATATGTATATATATATATCCTATATAGGATATATATATATATATATAGTATATATAAATATATATATATATATATATTATATTTATATATATATATATATATATATATATATATGTATATATACATATATGTGTATATATATATATATATATATATATAAGATATATATATATATATATATATATACTAGCAAACTTACCCATCTACGATGGTGATAAAATACGGGTGCAGAAGTGAAAAATTTATATATGTACTATTTGTTCAGCAATATTAAAATAAGGGCGATTTTTATACATACCTACCACAGAACCTCTTGTACACAATATTATCAGTTTGTCCAACTAATTTCAGTTGGTAGAGTCAGTTACTAGCTCATCGCCACATACAGTTGGCCATGCGTGAACTTGGGTGACGGCAGATACACACCAACACGATCCAAAATCTGGCCCTGCGACTTGTTTGCACTGAATGAAAAGGCCAGGTTGATGGGAAACTGCCTGCGCCGTAACTGGAACGGTAACTGGAATCCGGGGGATGAACAGACGTTTGCCGGTGTGAGGGCCCGTTGCTATCACCGCTTTGATGACGTGGGAGTTTAGCTCCATAACGGTGTACCTAGTTCCGTTGCAATGTCCATTGGCAGGATCGAAATTCCGAAGCAACATTACCGGGCACTGGCAGTCCCGATGGATTTAAGTTATTCAAAAAATCTTGCGGATATTGATGATAATTTTCATCTTCTATTGTGTCCGAGCTTTCTCCAGGGAAGTTGTACAGAAATTATGTATGAAAAATCGTAAAGTAACTAAGTCTACGTCGAATAAAAACCAGCCTTTTTTTTCGACCGGGCCAAGAAAAACAGCTCTGTTTCAGGGAATCCCTTCTCACCCCCACCCCCACCCCCTACAAGGAGGGGGTTAGGTTGGATGAAACCCCATTACAAACCATCTTAGGGGTCCCCACCATAACCCTGCCAAGTTTCATGCCCATCTGACCAGCCGTTTGGCCGTGATTGAATGACAGACAGACAGACATTACGCCCATTATAGTATGATGTATATATATAAATATATATACACATACACTGCATAGTCACCTTTAATAATTATCTTTGCTCACATTTACTCTCGACTTTGCAGGCACTATCCGCAGTCAGTTTTCTTATTCTCTGCAAAAATTAACCGTTGCACACTTTACTTATGACCATTTCTCATTCCATTTCTTGTAATATGTAAGGAAAACCAGGATCTTTGAGCCTGGATATTCATGTCAATATGTAATTAAATCTCGGATCTTTGGGGTTAGATTTTCCAACCAGAAGAACACTTAGCCTTTGTTGATTCTAATCTTTTTTATTGTTCTATTTGTTCTCTAAAGGAATTTCATCTTTTGTTGGTATTTTAATTTGCCTGTTGATTGTAATCTTTGTTTCGTCATTGAAGTAAATTAATTCTCTTTCACTTTGGTGGTCCTTTTGTTTTTGTTTTCTTTTATTTTTCTCCCAGGAGATCACGACCATTACTCCATTACTGGGAGTAATGGTCACTGGAATGAAGTCGTAATTGTTACTTTTTTTAGTATGGCTCTTGAATATGACATCGTTCCTTTGCATAACTATATTATGATGAGTTCTGGTCTGTGAAATAATCAGAATATATTAGTACGATTCTGGCTTTGCTGTTCTTGAAGTAGAGAAAAAACTCTAATGGATCTGAAATGTTCGAGTATTAAATGCCACTGTTGCAAGCTAGTTCAAACGACGGGATTTAATTTTCTTAATTACCTCTTCCGAAGAAGTTAAGACTGGGTAACATCCCACCCCACCCCACCCCGCTGTGTCGTTGTGCGTGCATATCTGCGTGTCTGTGTTAAAAATATCTTTAGAACAGATGAACGGATTTTGATTGAATTTGATGAAAACATTCTTTGCGTCACTTGCTCCAAGGAATGTTTTCACCATATTATAAGCTTTGCACTTCATGGTTGTTAATGAGGGAAGTAATTTACTGAAGTAATTTTTTATTTTGTTGTATATCAGGATTCAATGAAATTAAAAGAGAATCGAGGTCTTGTTTCCGGAAACTGGAAAAAGCGTCAAAATTGTGGTGTGGTATCTGCAAATATAACAAGTCGGTACACATTTGCATATCTTGGCCTTTATGTGCAGTCTGATCAGTTAGCGTCAGCAGAAAGCGAGATATGTACTGTTATGTATCGTAAATATGAGACGCGTCTGTGTGCATATTGGGGGAGGACACTTTTGGAATTTTACGCGCGTCTTGCATGGGATTCATAAATACCTGTATGCGAAATATATCCGTGCATTTATGACTCTCGCAAAATGTGGAAAATACCCAACATAATTCCCTTCTCTGCTTGCTTAGGACGAGAAGTGAACTTGCATTTACTTGGGATCACTCAAAGAAACGCCCATTTAGTTTGCATACGCATACGCATACCGACAGACGTACACTTACATACATTATGATTATCATCAAAGACATATATATATAGTATAATATAGACTATATATAGATAGTATATTACATGTTTGTTTTATACAGAAAGTTATATACATTGAGAAAGCTCATGAACGTATAAATATGTTAACAAACTATACACAAGCTTCTTTTTATGGAACGCATATATGTCTGGTTATAGAATGGTTATAGAATGAATAAACGACTATCCCTCCTCCAAGATGTGCTACCATATCCGCTTACTCCACTTTCTGTTCGTTGAGTGCAATTTCAGGGTTACCTGATGGTTAGGTTAGCTAGTGTGAATGTAACCTTGATGAACTCGAGAGTTCGATCTTATCATTCGTTCTTGTACTTTTAGTAATTGGACTGGACGGGTTCAGTTTCCTTTTTTTCTGTTTTTTTTTTATTTATTTTTTTGATACTCGTATATTATCTCTCTCTCTCTCTCTCTCTCTCTCTCCTCTCTCTCTCTCTCTCTCTCTTCAATATGTTCGTAGACTAATAGCAATCACTGTAATAAAAATGTGTAGTTGTTTCATATTATGTCGTTAGGCACGGAACGTTTGGGAAAATTTAAAATTCCGGTTAGTTTTCCAAATTCCATTTTTTTCGCAATTTGTTTTGAGGTGTTCCAATTTTTTCCATTTATATATCAAAGGATATCACTAAACAGTTTCCCCATATCTTGTTATCTTTTATTTTACATCCAGAGAGAGAGAGAGAGAGAGAGAGAGAGAGAGAGAGAGAGAGAGAGAGAGAGAAGAGAGTTAATAGACATTCTTGATCTTTAAAAAAAGGAAATTTAAATATAAAAATAACAAAGTTGTGGAGCCATGTTAATTAGAGAAAATGTCTCGATGAAACTGTCACATTGCAGACACCAGATATCTAGGCCCAGAAGACTATGCGACCACGTACCCTCGGTCAGAGGTTTAAATTAGATGATTCCAGGTCTGATAGCTCGCTCTGCGCGAGCAATCCGTTTGCCAGAGATTTCGGAATCGACTTATCAATGCTAATTAAGCAAATTGGTTAAATTTGGGGGTCGGATGTCTGGGAGATGGTACTATGAATTTGATTTGTTCATTAATAATGATAAAATTAGAATAAGTCTGCATTTTCTTTTTTGCAAAGTTTTAGTGATATATCGTTTTATGTATGAAACAAACAATTTTAGAAGATAATTTAAACATCTCTCATTTGAATTTATTCATTTTGAAGAATTGCGAAGTGTTGTGAAATATCACGTGAAATTATTCACGCGAATGAAGGTGGTGAAAAGAAAATGGACAAGTAGTTCCTGGAATTACCATGTCATAATTTTTTTATTCATAGATTAAAGTCAAGAATGAAATAATGGCGATAAGTTGCGAATATGTAAATTTAAGTACCCCTGGTACCGTGTTAAAACTAATGCGACATCGCCTGTCATGAAAACAATTGGTTTTAAACTATTGTATAATAATTTAGATATACTTCGGCTTAGTTCATTATGAATATAAGGTGAAACATAGCAGGCAACTCGTCCTGATTTTGTTAAACCACAATTCGTAATAAAAATTCATCATGGAATTTTGCTTGTAAGTGACAGAAGGTCATCCTGAATGCACCAGTATTTATGCATTCATCACAGATTTTATTTTTGTGGATAACGTGTTCAAACGGTGATGTATCTGTTACTTACATCAGTTATGATCCAAATGAATGATCTTTATATGATGGTAGGTAAGAAAGGGTGATTTTTAACCTATCCAGTGAGCCCTCGGGCCGAGTTGATCTGATGAATAGAATTTGAAGTATCTGCAGAGCCTGAATTCACGTTACTTAGAGCCTCTTGGTTAAAGTTAGGTTGATATTCTTGTTCTGTCAGTATCACTTTAATAATGATAACAGTAATTATATACTTAAAGCAGCTGATAATGTTACCGGAAGGTTGATCTCCCAACAAAAAAGGTTTTAGAGGACGACATAAATGTAGTAACCTATCTATCAATTTTTTTCCCATAAAATGTTCTTGGTGACTTTGGAAAACCAGTTGATAATTGTGGACTTTCATTTTCATCTAAATAAGAGTTAAGTTTTCCTTAGATGTTTGGCGATACATTTATTAGGTTTATACTTTTATTGGATTTTTAATTTTTAATTTTTATATAGATAAAGAACAGCCTTTTTGGGGCTGAAGTTTGAAATTATGAAATATCTTCAACTTCTTTTACTTTGTGTCTTCGCTAGTATACTCCAAGACTTTTCACTGCAAACTTTTTCTCTCACCTGAGAACTGTTATCTATAATCTGGATATATATATATATTGTAAATGATTTTACGGTTCTATTCGGGTATTTTGTAGTTCAGTCAATATAATGGTTAAAGGTGCCATCATGTATTTGAACGATATTATATTTAAGAAACAAGCATCATATAAATCGAGTGGCATTTATATTGGAATATGCATTAAAAGGTGATTCATATCAACAACCAGACAAGATTTAGACAAGAACGTTCTTATTCATCTTGAAGTTTTGCCTATCTTCCTGCTGTTGCTCAGCAATTGGGGCTTCGAGTCCAAAAGGATCGCCGAGCAAGTCCTATAATATGGGTCAATAAAGGAAAAAAAGCTGTCGCCGTCTTCTCCTTATCTTGATTTCCCTTCACTTTCAAGTGTATGGCAGTTTTATGTAGACAGAATTTGTAAATTTGTAGGTTAATGGTATGTTAAGTGTGTGTCCCCCTTTCAGTGAAACGTTAACCGCGGCGCCTAAATAATTACAAGGGTTATTCCCATTAAACTACATTGAGGCCAATGCTGTTTGGAATAGAATATATGATCTCGAGATGGCTGAACCTTGAGGTGATGGCGGAGATTTTCACGATTTAAATTGATATTCACTGACGAATCTTTTGTTTAATTCATGTTAGCGCTTAAGTAAGGCGAGATATTTCTAAAAAAAATAATTCTCGAATATGCACCAGATTTCTCAAACTCTTGATTGCGGGCGGTATTCGGTTAAGCTTCGACGTCGTGCTTTCAGTATCGGATATTATGTCTAGTCTACGTTTCATAGATTTACAAACAGTGACCTGCCTCACCTGAATTCCGTTATTGGATGAAGGTGAATCTATGACGTCCTTTACATTGACCAAATGTTCCCGGATAAGGGATGAAGTGTTTATCAGCAAGAGGAAATGTTTGTGATGACACAAACCGAATTCGGTGCCCTTCACTGCTGAGATTTCTCAAGGGTATCCTCGACACCGTTATCATTATCTTTGAAATTTGATAGACACAAGTGCCAGCAGTAGGGCGACCACGCCTATTCAGAATGCATTGATTTATTTGGCTTCATTTTTCATGGTCGGTGACGGTCACTTATCCTTCTCCATATGGGTAAGGAACATTGTCAGTATTTTGATAAATGATGAGGAATGATGCGCGAGAGCTTTTCCATCTAAGATTTGACGTATGGATCTTAGGTTGCTGTAGCTTCGGACATTTATCATTTTCTCTCTCTCTCTCTCTCTCTCTCTCTCTCTCTCTCTCTCTCTCTCTCTCTCTCTCCTCTCTCTCTCTCTCTCTCTCGTAGTAGTATAGTAGTAGTTAGTAGTAGAGGTAGAAAAATGAAAAATGGTAACCATAATAATAATAATAATCTTTATGAAAACTTAAATGAGGATACCCGCACGTAACCGAAGTGTAATCACGATATAGAAAAAAATGTTCCAGTCATGAAGGTCACATTTCATATTCCTTGTTTGGTACACGGAAGTTAACGCAATGACAAATCAAAATTTGAAATGTAATGGTTCAGTATATTTTGTATGAATTTGCGTTTCAGTCGTATATCTTGTCTTCTTTGAAACGTATAATTTTTTACAGGTGCATAAATAAATCAAGATGCCTAATATATTTCCTGAATGCATTGTTGGTATATATATATATATATATATATATATATATATATATATATACCATATATATATATATATATATATATAGAAGCCACGAATAATCTCGGAATACCGAATCCAATTTTTTTTCTCGGGAATAGCTTGCAGCCGGCCATGCTAACCTCTTTATTGTTATTCGTAGAGAAAAAAGAAAGCATTATTCTGATAGAGCTTTTCACGAGGATTCCAAATATACTCTAACTATTTCTATGCGACGAAAAATAACGATAATATTAAGGGATGGTTTTTAGCCAAGCACCGTTTCGATCCGAATATCCGGTCGGATATCCGGCCTTGCTAATTTCTTTATTATTAGTTGTGGAGAAAAACACATTGTTCTGATAGACCTTTTCGCGAGGATTCCAAATATGCTTTCACGTTTCTTCTACGCTGGAAAATAATGATGATATTACGGTTCAAACAATGCCGGCCTACGGTTGGCCGCTGGCTAGTGTGTTTGTGTGTGTGTGCCTTTTTCCCTAAAAGACGGATCCCGACCCTCCCATATATCGTGTCATTCTTCTCAGTCATTTCTATGCTCTAGTTTCTTGGATGCTGAGCTTGTTCTTAGAGTGAGTTTTTGCTGTAAATCGATATGTGAATCAAATTAATTTTTATTTCTTTTCAACTGCAGTTGAAGATAAGATGTAATATCCGTGTTCAACTTCAGGGATATGACGGGACTTCGTTCATGGACTATGATATTGAACTTACATTGATATTCAAATTTCAGTGTTTTAGCACTATAATTTTTGTACAATAAGAAGTTTCTCTAGACCATGATCCAGTTTCTAGATTCTTATGGCTGGCCTGCTGGACTAGTTTGTATATGAGGGTGGAAGTTAAAGAAAAGCTAAGACGTTGGTCAGGAACATGGGAAGATGGGACAGGTAACATAAAAATTAAACGGCAGAAATAAGCGCATCTGGAAGCCAAAGGGATATTTCATCCTGGTGTTGCCTACAGTGTGCGTAATATCATTTGGCAAAGTCTACATTCTTCCTAGAATTATTTTGATCTCGTTGAAAGGAAGGTATCTCGTTTGATTTTTCTCCATTTTACTTTAACAAGGCCTCATATAAGGCTAATATTTATTAATTTTGTTTTTGAAAATACATTTCACATAATCCTCTCATTTTCCTTCTTTACTAATATATTTTTCTTCATTCTATGAAACCTTTTTTGTTCTATTACTATAATATTGCCTCCTCTTCATCGTATCTGTACTTGATGGTAAATTGTTAGTTCTGATCTAACGCGATCTG
>NC_087212.1:54035100-54060100 GCF_015104395.2 Macrobrachium nipponense | reverse complement strand
AGTATTTTCCAGTGTCTGTTGGATAGGTGGACTCCATGTGCCAACACCAGGCCACGACTCTCTTCACACCTTTCCACACTCATGGGCCGCCTTTGGGGAAGGGCCAGTACTAGCAAAAGGCCAGTTTAATCTAAAACTACCAAACAAAACATTCCAAAGTTCATGTTTAGCAAGTTTCCGTCTACTGTGTTGATGTTTGTGTTGGTCCTCTTTGAAAGACGAAACGGTGGGATGGAAATGTATGCTGTGAAAAACTCCGACTCCTTTCCAGCTGATCCTGTTGCAATGTTAGCATCTCTGTCTTTCGCTGTTACTATCTTGTAGGACAACATAAATTCTGCCCCTCCCGGATTAAAGAGATAAAGGTTGTTTAGTGCTAGTGGTTTCAAGTAAGGTTTTTGGGAAAGAAAGACCATGAAAAGAAAGGTCAGTGAAAGGACTTAGGTGCTTCCCTTATACTTTCTCTTGTATTCTATTTTCTCTTAGCCCTTTCCCCCGTAGGCGGGGGGTGGGGGTGGGGTGGGGTAGTGCCGTCAGTGGACCTCATGCGGTGCACTGTGGGCATTACTTAAGGTTCTTTGCAGCGTGCCTTCGGCCCCTAGCTGCAACCACTTTTTCGTTCCTTTTACTGTACCTCCTTTCATTTTCTCTCTTCATCTGACTTTCCAACCTCTCCTAACACTTGATTCATTGTGCAACTGTGAGGTTTTCCTCCTGTTACACCTTTCAAACCTTTTACTGTCCATTTCCATTTCAGCGCTGAATGACCTCATAGGTCCCAGTGCTTGCCTTTGGCCTAAATTTTATATTCAACTCAACTCAACTTAACCCTTTCAAACACTCCGTGCTACTGTAGCAGAAGCACCTTTGCTAGAAAGATGTTGAAACGAGCGGTTACAGCCCATAGTCGAAGGATTCAGAAAGAGTGAGAGAGAGAGAGAGAGAGAGAGAGAGAGAGAGAGAGAGAGAGAGAGAGAGAGAGAGAGAGAGAGATTTGAGCACGCTGCATTTTTCTCTTGTGGGAACGAAGTCGAAAAATGTCAGATTGCTCGTCTGCAAGATAGACAGTTGTAATCTTCATGTCACTGGATCAAAAGGTAACCCCCAATCAAAACGTGTTACTCAGATCATCTTTTGTTTTGTCGCGGAGCTTATGCCGACGTCTCCGTTGATTCTTCACGTCATACTCATAACATCCTGGTTTTATAGTTTGAATGCAACTTGCGTTTTAAATGTAAACAAAAAGTTTTGGTCTCATTGCTTAACGGATGAATGTTGATTTCTCAATGGAATAGATAATGGAATAGATATGAATGGAGTCAATTTTATAATGAATGGCTAGTTTGAATCCCCTATCTCTATCCATACATTGATGTGAGACTGCGCTAATTATACATGCTTCCGTATGCGTGCATGCCATCGCACATGGTTTTGACGGGTAGTTATATTTCCCCATAAATGCTTATTATTGATGCCATTGTTTATGCACAGAACTGAATGAACTCTCATCGTGTACGTTAGACGGTTAGAGGACGTCTGTGCACTGCTGGTGCAGATTAACTAAGGTCAGGTCAAGGTTAACGAAGTGAGGGAGGTTCTTAGGAGCCTATCACTTATGGAAGACTTAACATAAGCCAAGTTTTTTTTGTTTTTCATCTGTTTTCTCACCGAGATCATCAGGTATCATTGTTACGAAATAAACTCTGTCTGGCTCTCTGTGCAAGTCTGCATCTCCATTTTAATTGTATTTTGTATTTAAATTTACCTTTATTCATTATTATTATTCGAAGATTTTAAAAAATATTGTGAACATATGTCTCAACTGTAGTTATTTTTTCATCTTTTTATGATGGTATAATTGAATCGCTTATTCATATTTTGCTGCTAACTGTTATATGATCAGTTTGGTCAGGTGTATTTTGCTGAAATTGATCAGCCTTTTCCAGTTCTTCAGCTCAAAAAAAAAAAAAAAAAAAAATTGCCAAGGAACTTGTTCATTTTGCTTGCGTATTTTATCTTATGAATAACAAGGAAGATATTTTGGGGACAACGTAGAAGACTACTCTGTTATTAACCAGTCTATTTTAATTTTGAGTTTAATAACTACTGGATATATAAGCTCAAGGGCGTGGTTGGTACGCTGGGCATTGATGAGGGTTGTTAGGGGTGTAGGTGAGCGAGAGAGATGGGATGGAGAGAGAGAGAGAGAGAGAGAGAGAGAGAGAGAGAGAGAGAGAGAGAGAGAGAGAGAGAGAGGCACGAGGGAGGTTCCTTGCGGAGGAAGGTCAGCAGGCGGGGTCTCTGCCAGCGTTCCGAAAGGAGCTCACCCGCGCCAACGCTGTTTGGAACTCCTGCTGTTGGGGGTTGCTGCCGTGTTACCTGGGCCCTGGCCTCCTCCGTGGTTCTACCACACCTTCGCACGACCTCTATAGAACCAGAGCAAAGTATATACATGCACTGCTAGGATGCATATATATACACATTCCTCGTTTGTGAACCTTTGTGCTTGTCCGAGGGCCTGATGGATATATTCCTGAGATATAGAGGAGTACCAGAAGTGTTTGCTGTGCAGATTAAACCCGTGCTGGAAATGTTTTGTTGTTTAAGGGACTGTTCCAAGTGACTGAAAAAAAAACACACACACACACAAACATTTGAAGTGTGTACCTTGTGTTACAGGACTTTATTGTACAATTGTAAAATTGTGTTGGTGCACGACATATGGACTTTGAAGAGCTATGAATTTGAGCTTGTAATGAAATTTGAAACTCAAGTTTGATATATTTGCCGTCACTTCTTTGTTGTAGTGAAATTCATGGACTGTTTAAAGAAGAATTATGAAAGACCAATGCAAGAAGTTGTAAGTAGCAAAGGATCGTGTACTATATAGTGCGCTTTGGAAAACTTGGAGTTACATTTCAGTGAATTCGTGTGGTGTATTTTGCATATTCTTACTAACATTAAGTTTGTTAAGAATCGCACTTCTTCCTGCATAAGACGTCCAAAGTAAATGTTCGTAAATGGCCTGTTGAGATGCATAATGCTAATTGATTGTGAAATTTCCATGGATTATTAGTTTGTGTGTGTGTGTGTGTGCGCTCTGATTTGGCATTTATATTTGTCAAAATGACGGGTGCCGCTGCCCTTGCGGCAGCTAACAAAACTGGCACGGGTGCTGAACGCCCAAGAAGAACAGGAGCATCCAATACCCTCAGCCCCCCGCCGATTGAGGGTCTTTATTCTGGGGCTGCTAACACCCTTAGCCCTCCACCTATTGATGGCATTTACGTTAATCATGAAGATACCTTATCTCCACCAAGCCCTGCGCCAAGCCCTAAATTGTCCCCCAAGCACAGCCCTAACCATAGCCCCCATCCTAGCCCACGGCCAAGCCCACGTGTTATGGTCAATAACATGAAAAGGAAATTTTCTGAGGCCATCCAACACAAGCACGACAACCTGGCGTATCTGGTTAGTATGGGACCTCCAGTTCTTATCATTCCGCTTGACAGATAGTTTTCTTTCATTTTATCCTTATGTTACAGGGTCGATGAACGCTAGTTATTTCGCTAAAAGGCGATTTTCTGATCTCAAAGGCACACTATATTTATGTATAATGTTGGTAAGTGGCTTGCATAAACAAAACTTTTTTTATTTTTTCCTAAGAAAAAATTCCGTGGTGAGAATTATCAAGCGTAAAATGCTTTAAAATTTTTTATCACACATAACAGGACCTAGACCACATCAAAACTGGATTCATGCCATATCATGACTTAGCATTACGTATAAAATTTACAATCTACAAGATGATATGTCTCTTCTGAGCATCAGTGATTAGTAGAGTCACTTTGTAGCTGGAGGCTGTGGTGTGGAATGTTGCAGTAAAAACGCTCCACCTCAGGAAGGCTCATCTCTTGCTTCAAATGACGCACTGGATATTTCCCCATGAAGAAATGAAACATCTAGCATCTTTTCGGGCCCTTGAGACGTAGCAATATCCAAACGTAGATGTACATTTTCATACCCGCATGACCTTCATTCCAGCCAAAATCCTTTTGCCACAACGTTCAATGATGCACAAAGTTTTATGAAGTCCATACCCAGGGCAAGCAAGGGGATAGTTTACGCATTTTACTTAGTGCAGTTTCAGTTTCTTTCGGTCATAATTTTACTCCATTTTTCAAAGAACTCAGAGGGAACGAATCATTATGGGCACCGGCGGGGAATTCTTGGGGTGACGTCAGTAAAGCAGCAAATGTCAGAAGGGACTAAAACACAATAATGGTGACCTCAGTATTTTCCATGATATGAAGTGATGATTTCCCTTGAATGACAGTGAAGCTACACCTAAGACAAACTTTCGGAGAAAAAACCAGAATGGGAGTCCTTCTTGATAATGCTAATAAAATTTTACTACTGCCAAAGTCCATGACTAGTAACCGAGGAAGTGATGGTCAACTTGCGAGTTGGGCTTCACTAACCTTGTTACTCTGACGGCTGTTCGGAACGAAAAAAATGGCTCGCGCCACGCCCTTCTTCATCTCGTTTCGCTTGCTGCAAAGCATCTGGATAAATTCCTTTGTCATGCTTGCCATCAGGTCGACGAAAGGATAGCGAAGAATAGGGATCACGTGTCAAACCTGTGGTTACATTTTGCCTCAATAAAATACCCAATGAAGACGATGAGCTCTTATGTCCTTTTTCTTTGCCTCTTTTTATTTATTTATTTTGTTGTATGAAAGTCAGATCGAGCGGCTGCTGGAGAAGCTTAAGAAAAAGCTTCGAGCTAAACCGAAAACTAAAATAATGCTGTCTTACAAGTAACAGAAGCATTTGCTGACAGTTGTTGGAAGTCAATAGTTCATTAATAATGACTAGATGGTTAATATTTTTTTAATCGGGATATTGTGTTTCGATAAATGTTTAGTGTCAGTCATTCATTCGGGTCTCTACAAGATGAAAGTGAAATTCAGTGACAACTCCTCCGTTGCGGTAAGAATGTAGCCTCGGTATGTTTCATAGAAAAACCGGTCTAGAAACGACCTTAGTTATGTTAATCACGCTTTAATTGAACACTAGAGGAATGCGAACGATGGAAAACGAAAGTGTGACTATTACTCTTTATACCAACTTTATTTAGAATCGCAGTAACAATTAAAGATATGGTTGGGTAAAATGTCACAATGCCGAAATGAATTTCGATATCTTTGATAGTTTGCTTAAAGCACACTTTGAAACATAACATATTGTCTAATTTGTTCGTTTGATCAACCAATTGGAAAGTAGAATTAACATGTACAATGGCTGAAATTCCACTCTGCGCGGCAAAATCATGGTCCGATTTTATTTATATGACATTTAAAGGTCAGGAGAACTTCCCTAGATTTATAACCCCGTCCTCCAGACCAGCCTTTGGCAAGCCTGGAATTTTTAAGGGTAATTTGTTATATGAGAAATATATGAAAGAGAGCAGGAAGCATGAGACGAGAAGATAATATTTTCTCATAATTAGAGTGGACAGTAAGAAAACTGAATTGATTTAATTTTTTTTTTTCCCACGATGTATGCATATTTCTGAGCAGTTGATGTATAGCTGGATTTATGGAGTGCATCTTGTATTTTTTAGGGTAACGACGGGTGGGAAATACCCTACTGCTATTACTATTCAACCAAAAAATCAGGCTTCAAGTAGGGTTCATAATATTATTTGTCGGTTATTCGTCTCAGTCTTATAACGATTGCTGCTTAATTTTTTATAAGTTTTTCAAGTATGAATGCATATTTATATTCTTATCAAACCATTTTTTTAAACTGTGTGTGTGTGAGAGAGAGAGAGAGAGAGAGAGAGAGAGATTAGAAAAATAAACACGTAATTATTTAAAGCCCCATATCACTAATTAATAATAATTAAGCGTATAAATCAATAGCATTTCAATTAATAAATTAATAGTGTTCCATTGACGAAAGGCAAACTTGGCAGGTGCGCTATACATTCTCGTCCTAATTAGTGTAATTAGTGATGGAATTGCATTATTTTTCTCCTTTACTTAAAAATATTCTTGTTTCCTTTGCAATTTAGACAATTTCTTCTTATTATTGACATTGTTTACGTACTAATGTAATGTGGTTCTTTTTTGTTTCTTTTATGCGTAGTGTACATATCTGACAATTTTCTTTACAATCCTTTTATTCCTTTTGAGATACATTTTGAGTTCAAATCCCTGAGTTCAAGAACGGATAACATCTATACATTTGTTTGGCTAAATTAGTAAAATAAATAAATAAATAAATAAATTTAAAAATAAATAAATAAATAAGTAAATAAACTAAAAATCTGAGACCTGCTTTAGTAAGGCCCTTTGGCCAGGAGCTTGAATTCAAAATGTGTTTCTGCTTTACATGGTAACCCAAAGGTGTGGTTTCTGTGGACGGTACTCAGATCTGGTTTCTTTGGATATTTACGTGTGCTTTTGGAGGTGGGCGAATCTTGGGGCGAATAATGCCTGTGTACAAGTACTAAGAGATCATTGGAACGTCCGGGCCCCCCCCCCCCCGCCCCCCTCTCTCTCTCTCTCTCTCTCTCTCTCTCTCTCTCTCTCTCTCTCTCTTATGGAAACTACTTCAGTATTGTTGTATTGCCGTATACTACGGCGAATACATGTGCACTATGTAATATATTATATATAATATATATATAGTTATATATATATCATATATATTTATATATACATATACATATTATATCTATATATCTATAATATATATATATATATATATATACATAATTATTAATATATATATAGATATATATATATATATATATTATATAGGATACATATATATTATAATATATATATAATATATATATAATATATATATATCTATATATATATCTATATATATATATATATATATATATGAAATAGTACATCCTATGTAAATGGTCGATATGAATGCTGTTAGAGGGCAGATATGTTTTATGACGATCAAGTTTTCACGTCCTAGAGAATGTGGCTAGGGATATGAAAGTCGTCATATTTTGCAGTATCTTCAGTAATGCATGACGTGACTTCCTACAAACATAGTTAAAAAATCATTTGTTGGGATCCTAGTTTTTCAGTATCTTATCAAATAATCTCATTCATGCGTTAGAGAATATTTGGACGAAATGAGAAGGGAACTATTAATGGAAAAGTGGTTTTTCGTATAAGTACTACAGTTTAGATAACGACAGTATGACAACTTCTGAAAGGGACTACGACATCTTGGCCAGGTGTCTGAGCGTTAGCATTTGCTGTCAATTAAATCTTACAGACGGAAGCGAAAACTCTATTTCAGTTAATATTTATAAATTGCTGACTGGAAGCCTAGACCATTATTCATGGAAATACACTGAAATTTCTTATCGAAAACTAAGAGCATTACTCTTAGGAAGATACCGAAACATGAAATGGTATGAGAATAATGGTAAGACTGCGTTTGGAAAATGACGTTTCTAATATTGTTATGCGGATCCATAATTCATGGGAGTTCACTTGAAGCTATGAAGCAGTACTTATTTGAGAGGAGGACTTCAGAAACAGAATTTCTCGTGTACACAATGTAATAATTCGTTACCCCAACGTACCAAATCGGTATCTCACTTGGCATACTGCCATCACAAAGTATTTCATCACACTGCAAAAAGTCGTTATCTAAATACGTGATTGTCGTCCGCGTCACCAAAATGTAACTCATTATTATCGTAAAACTAACATTTACCCATTGTAACTTGTCGTTAACAACAGGTCATTATCAAAGGACATCATATTACAACGGACGATGACCATTTCAATAGATTACTGTCACACAGCTGTTTGTGAGGTTCAGACAAAGAAAAATTCAAGCCCTCTCAAAAACGATAAATTACCAACAAAATTAGATTAATTGGTCCATAGCTGTGTTAAAGAAAGTTTCGTCAGAATTTTTTTGTACGTGAATTCACGTACTGATGTTGATAAGCAAACAACCGAAAAATCATTGTGAAACATTATTTCCATCCGGAGGTGAACATGAAGTGAGATCACCGGAAGAGACGAGGAAGTGGGAATGAGAGTGACAGCGAAATATGAAATAAGAGCGGAATCAAGAACAGCGAAAGTCAGGCTCTCATGCTTCGAGAGAAAGTAAGCTAGACCTCGTTCTCATTCGGAATGATTTCAAGTAGACATATGTTTGGTTAACTGAAAATATTTCCTGATCCTGTTTTCTAGTATTGTTTTCTCTTTGTCAAGTCTGATTTCGACACAGGATGATATTCTAACTCTGTTACCCAATGAAACTGGAAAAAAGCCCAATCCAGCTGAAACGTCAGAGGGAGTAGTATATTGTTAATTAGTTTTGACAATTATGACGTGTAAAATATTGCCAAAACAAAATCTCTCTGTGAATAACGATACTCGACCTCTTCCGTGATGGAAAAAAGAAAAACTCATTCTCATTTATATTTACAACCTTAGGCTCTTCCAGCTAAGTGGTTTAGTTTTTTCTCTTCCTTATGTGTCAGGAAGTTTTTGTTGAGGATTGCGGTAGTATACTTTCCATGTCAGGAGAACTGCCATGTGTACGTGTATGTGTGTTACTTATAATCGAGCCTTTCTCTTTTTTTGAATAAATGTATATCGATAACTGGGGGGTTATCATCTGTAAGTGTAGCATAACGCTTTGAGATTCCAGTACCGATTGGCCTAAAATTACCTTTCCTTGTTTTCGCTCTTGATAACAGTGCGATTTCATCTCTTATAAGATGCTCTACTTTTATTATGTACCAACGTAATTGGTACGGTAAAGGTCACGTTTTCGTCGTTATCCTCTTGGTTGTAGCCCCAAGCCTTGGATAATTATACTTTCTTGTGTAACTCCCCAAGGTTCCCATCACCTCCCAGGCATTATTCGGTATCCCTCTGTTATGGATGTCGCTATCTTATAGGGTTGTTCTGTGCACATACACACGCGTATATGTGTGTGTCTGCGCTCTTATATTCGACGAAAACCCAATTTAATGCGTCAACTTTGAATAGATCCTGTTCTTTTAAATGCTAGTAAATCTTGTGCCGTGAATTGAAGTATGCACTTTGGAAGTTACCCCTTAAACGTAACTATTGTTCGTTTTTCTGCCGACCCAGGTTATATAGAAATAGGTACTTAGACGTTTTAGAAAGTGATGCTAATTTGGTGGAATAAATGTAATTCATATTTCGCTTAACATTGCTCAGTGAATGAAAACAGAGCTTCGTGATAATTATATAATTAAAATTTTTAGAAAGAGAGCCTTGGTAATTATGACATCTCATTTGCATTCCAGGTACCTGGCACTGGGTTCAAAGAGCATTCCTGAGCACAGTATATTGTTGGATTTTTTTTTATTGCATATGTATTGCAGATGATGCAAGCAACATGATCATTAGGCAACACCAATCAAATTTGGTATTGGTTTGTTTTTAGTTCAAGTTACTTGTTAGCTTGCTAAGGTGAATAAAGATATAATTTTGCCAAAAACATGTATTAATCATTCGATTCCCTGAACACAAGTTCAAGGTCGTAATTTTCAAGATACACAGAACTGCGCCCTACAGTTTCACATTATAAAAAAAATGTGAACCCACCTCAAAAAAAAAACACTTTGTTTTTATTTTACTCGGCTGACGATCTCATGAGACCTTTAGTTATTTTAGTCTGTGTAAACGTTTCGCCACATTTTTTTATATTTGTCAATTACGATGGTTGAGTGGCCATAATTTTTTTTTTTTTACACTTGTCGTTTGCGATGTGTTGAAAAAGAAAACTTTTACCTTTGTATACAAGAATATAGATGTTTATGTACTCTCTCTCTCTCTCTCTCTCTCTCTCTCTCACATAATATACATACATACACACACACACACACACACACACACACACACACACACACATATATATAATATATATATATATATATATATAGATATATATAATATAATATATATATATATATATATATATCAGATAAGGTTCAACAACTGAAACGAGAGAGGGAACGTTCTGAGTTTGACGGACCTTGCAAAAAGGCAGGTCAAACCGCTGACATTAAGATTATTGCAAGAGGGGCTTTTATTATTTTAGAAACGTTCTGTCTGTTAAAAGGTTAAATATACTGAAAGAGTGTTGGTGAGTGATCATTAGAGATAGACTAAGACAGAAAAAAGAAAACGTAATGGGATATATTTACTATTGTTTTTCATATGAATGGCGAATTGAAGTAAAGTACATGCTAATGTAAGATAATACAACAGTTTAAGTGATATTTAAAGTTATTTAATTACAGGCCAGATATCTCGTTTTTTAAATATTTTCTGCACTTTAATAGACATTTGTACTTCATTAAGATTTATAGTATTTGTTTCTGGTAATTGTCATAAGGTTGATGACAGCTAGATAACTTGAATATATATGTACACTGTATATACATACATACATACATATATATGTATATATATGTATGTATATATATTGTATATATATATATATATATATCTATATATATTATATATATATATATATATATATTTATATATATATATATTTATAAATTCTTTTACCCATGCAAATATTGCTTCTATAACACCTCATTTTCGATTGAGAAATAGGGCTGATGTATATTGGTCGAAGTATGAGTATTTGTAAGAAAAATAATAATGTGTTTATATATGTATGTATGTATGTATGTATATATGTATGCATAGAGATGTATACAGGACACATCTCACATTACCGTAATAAGTGTGTAAAAAATAATATGTACGTTATGCATCGTACAATTTGTCTGAAACTAGCCATTACCTCACTTGCATGACAACCTCATTTTACGTTCGTCATTGGAGAAGAACACATGCCGGCATTCCCAAAGAGATTCGATGGTTATCTGTGTCACGTTTCCCATCTGGTTATCACCTTCACATGCAATGAGCTCTTGTAGCGCGTACGGACTTTGCTCGTCTCTCTCCATACCCTATGTCCTCCAGACACTGCTATTTGGGTTATTGATCTCGTAGTCAAGTGGTTAAGAAAGAAGCATGCCTCACTAGCAAGACCGCCCCCAGTTCGATCTTGGGCGAGTCGGAGCGATTTAGGCACATTTCTTGGAAGACTATTCGGCTTCTATAGAATAATGTCCTTGGTGGTTACTCGTCAGCAGTGTGTCGCATCCCATTTGGAAGTTTAACAATCTCGTCTTAAATTACTTGCTGTGCGCCAGCAAACAAATTCCTGGAGCCATCTACTGACAGGAAGACAACCTGTGAAACACACACGTGTGTGTGTGTGTGGTGTGTGTGTGTGTGTGTGTGTATGTATGTGTGTGTATTAGTATCTTTGTATAGTTTCTTGTCTGGCCCTTACTCAGAAAGCCTTATGGGTTTTCTTGATTTGTCAGTTTTCTCACTGATACTGCTGTAAAACCCCATGCATAACTCCATGCAATCCTTTATTTCATAGGCAAATATAAACCTGACGTATTATTTTACGATGTACTGAGTTTATTCAACCTCAGCGACGTTAGTTGAAATATCAGTGATAGGTCAAGTTTTACAGAACTGCCGATGAATAGAGGAAAATTTCTTGTACTTGTGATGCTGTTCTTTTCCTTTCTGCAAAAATGTCAAAGGCGTATAACGACGACCACCTTATCGTCAGGCAGCCAGATCATGTCAGCTGTGTGCATCAGTTTACAGAGATTGTGGTTATCTTGAATTTCAGTATTTTGTACATTTTAAAGACCCATATTCATATTATGTTGATCTCTCTCTCTCTCTCTCTCTCTCTCTCTCTCTCTCTCTCTCTCTCTCTCTCACGTCCCTGACCATGACCTCTTTACGCTATTATTGAGCAACCCATGTGGTAAGATCGGGTCAAGGTTAACCGCCACAGAAGATGATTCTCGTATTAGCAACGTTAGTCCATTTTAGTTGGATGAAGCCAAGATTCCCTTCAAATTCCTGTAATTCATTCTTTATAAAAATTTTTTAAATTATGACACTCATTAAGTGCACGTGATAAATGTGTGTTGTAGTTGGAATTGTGTTCATGATTGCTGTAAAGCTGTTGAAAATTAAAATTATTCTCAACAAAATACTTTCAGTGGTGATAGATTTGCCTTCGGGAAAGAAATCTTTAGAACATCTAAATGGACTGAAGGAATGATATGTTCTAATGTTGCTATTATATTACTGTATTTGAATATGTCGTTTGTTGTTTTCTTGTACTGTATTTCCTTGATGTAGTTTTACACTATTTTATTTTACTTAGATTTATATTATAGCTATACTATGAGTAAATTTCTAGTAATATTGTTCCATTAATCACGCAATAGTGCGTGCTACAGCCTTAAAATCAAAGAAAATTTTATATTCTGAATTTTAAAAATGACTTAGGGGTCTGATTATTAACTGTTTGTGTTTGTGTATGTGTTTGTGATGAAACCGAGCATTAAATGGTGAGTTGACAGCATAAACAAATTAACGGATATGGAATCCCAGACTTCCCATTGCACAGTTTTTTTTTATTAATTTTTTATTATTACTGGAGAGAGCGTTGAATTGATATTCATTAAGAATAGGTTTGGCATTTGAAGATGAGCCTTTTACAATTAAGAGCAGCATATAATTAAAAAAATTACGTTTGTAGAGTCTTACATTACTTGTCATATATTTTATTTCTAAAGTAGCCAATAATTTGAACCTTTGTAACGGTAACGCGTGTCAGTAGTCTTTTTTTTTTTTCTTGTAAGATTTCCGGAATTTTTAAATTTAGTACCTATAAAATAAAAAGTCCCGAGTCAAAAATATTTAAATTTTCCAAAATAATGTTGCTCAAACAAAATCTTGGCATCATCAGTGTACTCATGTGAAATTCCATAGATAAGAGATACAGTAGGTCCATGTTATGTTCTGTGGTCTTAATGAAGGCTGAATTTATTGACTGAAGTGTATGTTATTAAGTAATGTTTGGGCGCTGGGTTTGCTTAGATAATAGGGGCGTTTCAGCACTAATGCTAATCACTGAATATAGTTGTGAGAAAGAAAGAGATATCGTTGATTTTACTGTCCTTTGTTTAAACTTACTTTGTGATTGTCCTGTTTGTTCCTTTATAACCTACAGATGTTAAGTGCGTGGATGTTTCAAATGGTAATTTAGAAGAATATCGCGTTATTATTAACTTTATATGGCATTATGACTTGAAGTTCATACGCCCTTGTGTAAAATCGAAAATTATTTGCTAATGTGTCGTCCTTTTCTTATTTTTAATGTATTTGTGTGTGGTTGAGAGAGAGAGAGAGAGAGAGAGAGAGAGAGAGAGAGAGAAGTATGTAATAATATAATTGAAAACTTTTACCCAGAACCCCTCTGGGTTATGCCAATATAACTAGTAGAGTGTAATGAGTTTCTAAAGGTGGTTTATCGAATTTTGTTTGTTCTCTTATTATCTCCAGATTCTTCAAACACTCGTTCGCCCATATAATATAATTTTTAATAGAAAATCGTTTCAGTGACATCAATGCTACACGGATAATTATCCAAATATAAATCTGCTGTTCTGATGTAGGAGTAGGTAACGTAAGCATAATGAAATGTCTAGAATCATTTTGATAAATATTTACAACCGCAAGGAAAAAACATTATTTGAAGACGTGCAGTCTGTTATGTGAAGGTCTTTAAATTTCACAGCAGGGATTGAAGGTTTTGTATTTGCATCAAGCAAAGATAAATTTTTACATTAAAATTTACATTGTCTTGAGACAGTTCTAACTTTTCATAAAATAAAATCTTTATAGTTTTTTCTTAAACAAAGAATATTGTCGACATCAAGAGTGTATCTAGGGCCTAATTTCAAGGTCATGTTATTGATGACATTCTTTGTTCTCAGTGACTTCATGGCAGACTCGGAATCAGTTTAACGATTAAAAGTCATTTTAAACACAACAGATGGTTTTTACTTTTCAATATTTGAGAGACATACGCTTGCTAAATGTAATTCAGTTTCCATAGATATTATGGGATCTTCATTTAATTTATGACTTAACAAATATTTTAAAGAAGAATATTTTCTCGTAGAGGAAATTTGGTTCTTAAATCTCTAAAGCTGAAAGGGTTTCCGTGTTTTATAATTGTTTTGGTTTTTCCTTCAATATTCTTCATATGAAATCTCATGTTGTGCAATTCGATACGCCGCTGTGTAGCACATATTTCTTAAAAATTCATTTATTATTCTCTTCATCCAATAAGTGGCTTGCTCTCGTACCGCGATACATTGATGTACATTAGTTGCAACAGTTGGTAGAGCTGTAGAATTCTGAGAAAAGAGCATAATTAAGATCACCCCCAGTAACATTATATATGATTCTCTCTCTCTCTCTCTCTCTCTCTCTCTCTCTCTCTCTCTTCTCTCTCTCGCTCTCTCCCTCCTTCCTCCCGGTCCTCCGCGCTCGTCTCTCTCCTCTCTCCTTCTCCTCCCTCCCGCCCCAACACCACCGCCCCACTCCCTCTCCCCCGTCACACCGCCTCTTTCAGTCCCACTTCCGTCCTTCTCTCCCTCTCCTCTTCTCTCTCGGTCTCTATATATATAGTATATATATATATATAGATATATATATATATATATATATATATATATATATATTTCTTAGCCCAGCTACGAGACGCCTTTGTTATGACATCTCTTGAGTATGGAAATCGTGTTACAGAGGTTTTGAGTATTCATATGTAAAGTTTAGAAAGTTAATCTATTTATTGATTTCAGTTAATGGGTTTCTAGTTATTGTTTGAACATTAAAATTTGCTGTAAAGGTTTTTGTTGATTATAGTTTTGTTAGAAACTAATTTAGTTCATTGGTATATCAGGAATCGTATTTGCATTAACTTTCTTGCCGCCAGGAAGTTTTTAGTATAAAAAAAAAAACAAAGGCTTGTGTGCATGTCACATCAAGTTAGAAGTCGAACTTTGTTAGATATACTCTTTTTTACATTTCCTATTTTGCAATTGATAATATGGAATTGCAGAACCCAATTCTTGAAAGAAAAAAAAAATGTACGAAACAGCCTGTGAAGGTCATCAGTCTGGTGAAACCCTCTCCTACCTCTCTTTCCGTTTCCTCGTCGCTGTCACGTAAACTGCCGTGTGTAGTTTTTTTTTTTTTTTTTTTTTTTTTACGTGGACGAGTCTCTCCATCGGAGGGCCAAAAGACATCTTTTTAACAAGCGGGGGCTGTTCCTCAAGTCACGAGTGCGCCGTTTGTGGTTCCCACAATCTTTTCGTTGGATGCCGCAATATCGGCAAAAGTAGCGGCAGCAGCAGCAGCATCAGCAGTACCTGCTGACGAGGATGTACCAATGGAGGCAGTAGATAAGCAAAGGCAAATAAAGAAAATTATATCAGCTTTTCATTTCTTAGCTTGCTTTTGTACTTCCTTCTTTTTCATTATATACTGCTATCATTGGATAGTATCATCTCTTTGAAATTGATAAGTATTATTTTGAGACGATTTTTTTATATCAAAATATACGTCATCCTGTGTTGTTAATATCAGGCTACATTTGAGTCAATTTCATATAACTTTAACTTTTCGATGTTAAACAACCTAATGTTACGAGTACTTGAACTTCCACAAAAATTCTATAATCTTATGTCCATTCATTTAAGTACTTCCTGACGCTCTGATTAAAGACGTACCGTAGTAATCTGATGCACTTTTGCTAAAAAGGAAATTCTTTCAAGGATTCTTCGTCTATAAGTTAATCTTCAACCGATTATTTTTCGTCTTGAAACAAGTGTAATCCAAGAGCTTAGAACCTCAACCACAAAAAGTTCGTCCTTGACTTGGGGCTGCTACTTGAGTAGGATTTTGGAATCACGTTTAGCTCAAAAAAAAAAAAAAAAAAAATTCTCCATTTACCTCTACCTCAATACATGTCTTCCCATGGGTGGATCAAAAGGATCTTCGTCGATATCCATTTTGGGATTTTAACTCTCTCTCTCTCTCTCTCTCTCTCTCTCTCTCTCTCTATCATCTCTCTCTCTCGCTCTCTCTCTCTCTCTCTCTCTACTCTCTCTCTCTTCTCTCTCATATCCTTTATTTTACTCTGCTGCATCAGTGTTCCAAAATGCGACAGACATTAGGGAATTATTATACTCTCAAGTTCCATTTTCATGGAGGTTAGAAATCATTAATAGAAGATGAAGAAAAATTGTAGTTATGATTGTTTGTGTTGCAGGTCATATATATTTATATGTATGTATATACATGTGTTTGTATGTGCGTAAAGGCAACAACATAAAGCACAGATGAACGGTCGTTCATTAAGTTTTCATACTCTCAATATATTCATGCACGATGAGATTGGTGGTGAGAGTTGCGTGGGAGATAAATGTAAAACCAGCTTTTATACCTGATCGTGACTTGTGCAACCCAATATCCATTCATGCCCATCAAGAGCAGAGAAAACAATGCTGGAGCAGCTTCTCGAGTAGCTGGCATTAGACTTCCGCGCTTTGCCTTCCTCCTCTGTCACGCGAATGTCGACTGCCTTAGTTGAAAAACTCTTCTCTTCTACCTCTCTCTGTCTCTTCCGCGAGGCGTGAATTACAATGGCATGTTATTCAATATATATACTCAGTGCTTTGAAGTTTTTTGTTGACTGTAAGTCGATCCCTGTTTACGTGTGCTCGCTGTTGAATTTAAATTACAAGCTCTTTTATTAAATTGCTTTAACTGAGCGTAAGCAACCAATTTATAACACAGAACAGTGCTTTTAGTAGACCTGTCAGATTCCTTGTGTTCTTGTATGGCTTTGCGTAGTATCCGGCTCGAGTTGGTTTCAGTGCAACCATAGAATAGTTGTGGTTTCAAAGTCTAGGAGTCAATCACGCAGCCACCACCCCCTTCCACTTCCATTTCCCACTCCCTCCCCTCCCTTCCCCGTCCCCTTCCTTACATCATCTTTTATGCGTAATTAGGTTTTTAATTTGGTATTCTTTAGAGAAGCAAGAGATTCCCAGTCATTATTTCACTGACTTCTTGTGTTAAGAAAATTCTCGTAAAGGTTTTCATTTGAGTTTTGATTTTGTTATCACGGAACCAAGTCGTTTGCTCTAAAATTACTACGTAACTGAACGACGCTGGTTTCTTTTTGTCGTCATTCCATGCGATCTTAACCTCGTGAGCATTTTTACTTTTTTAGGGACACCATGTTGATTTCTGATGTGATAAGGTCAGTCTACGTTAGTTCCTTCAAAAGAGATCCAAGTATAGGAAATATTCCATTGTAATCAGTCTAGCGTACTAGCGTAAATCCCATTTATAGTGTAAATTTACAGTTGATTGAATTATTTTTATCTTGAACATAGTCTTTCGAAAAGTGAATGTATGTTTTTCAGCGATATAGATACAAGCTATATTTTTTTGTTTACCTGATAATGATTTTGATTTAAAAATTTTGAATTTTCACTAAATGTTTTCATTTATATACAATCGACTTAATGTTACACTGATACTTTTCATCGTCGACATGGAATGTTTACTCTAACCAAATAAGCTTTGAAATTAATAAAAAAAAACTTTTAAAGCAATTTTATCTAACTAAAAAAAATTAAGCTTAGAAAACATTGTACGTACGCTAGTGCACACTACTGTGATTGTTTATTGGAGAAGCCATTCGTCATTGGAGACAGAGATTCCCCTGTAAAGGTTGTTAGAAATTGTTGTGAGACCGAAATCGTTAGGTCATACAGACTAGCACATGACGCAGCACTTCATGTTTGGTCACTTACCTCTTGAAAGTCGCATATGGACATCGTGGTTGGGCATGAAAATAAAAACTTGGGCGTCGTCAACTTGCATTGTAAAACACTTGATCGTAAGTTCGGTGTTTACAATTGACTCGACAGAAGCGTCGGCTTTATTATGACTTCTCTCGTTCTCTCTATGATTTTCATTGGTTGTCAGATTAGTATTTGCGTGATGCGTTTGTTCTCCTTGGCCATTACAATCTTCTCTCGGTGTCATATTGTATTGCGTGTATTAACTATTGTTACTATTGCTTTGGTAGCTTCAAATGTAATTATATTTTATCTGACCCGGCTTTTAATGAAAGTAAGTTTTGATGACCTTAAATGTTGTAACTCTCAAGTTGACACAAGCCACACGGGTGGGGGTTTCTTGCTCATATGGAGAGATTCATTTTATGATTAGTGCTTTGAGAAAATGGAATAACTCTCACCTATTTTTATTTTCTATATATATATATATATATATATATATATATATATATATATATATATATATATACCATAATATAGTGCAATACATAAGTGAATTAACATTAGGTGAAATTCATTCCTAGTTTTTAAACCGTTATATATACACTTTTCAGGTTCCGTACGGTTAAGTTTTGTAGCGTATAATTTATAAGATTATATTTTCTTTTACGACTTAATTGACATCGCTTTTTACGGACATCGTTTTTTACGAAACACGGAACTTTGTGTTTCCCATGTAACGTCTGAACGGTTGTAATGGCCTTGTGTGGTATTTATGTAGCTTTCCCCCTTTTGCCCTTAGAATTCCATGATGTCGTGGAGAGCATTTGTTTTTTTATGCTGATGGTGAATTTCCACAGCTGACATCACTGAAGCAAATTGTGATTGGCGGAAGCTCGTGCTGCTTACCACAGGGGTTACAGTTCAGTCACACCGGCCAATCGGAAGCAAAGCAGAAGCTGTGAAAACAGCACACTATGAAATGGAGAACGCTTACAGGTTGCCTCCGGCTGTGAATGACATCATCCGTCATGGTAGTATACTCTAAAAAATAATCCGCTTTTATTGTGCTTTCTGCTCCATATTCATTCCTTTCCACCTTTTCCTTTTCTTACGTTTTCTTTGGTCTCTCTCTCCCAGCTGTTCAATTTCTTGGACTTTGTTATTTTCCATTATTCACTCCACATTTCGATGACAAATCCTTCCGGCGAGCCACATGGGAGTATGGAGATATGGAATTGTGGCTTTACTAACTGTTTAATATAATCCGCATATTATGAAATAAAAATATAGTTAGCAGACATAACTTGACGTAACTTTGGTTATGTAACTTAACAGATGACGCTTTACAAATCTCTTTCTTATTTGTGTAGATTGTTTACGTTTGAGTATGCGCGTTTGATTTGCATATCGTATTAAGGTATATATAACAAGAGAGGGCAATAATACTTTGATAATTTCAAAATACCCTACTTTAAGCTTTTTCTCTAAATTATTTCATTACTCTTCTAAAAGGCGCCATCTAAAACTTGAGTAGACAGCATGAAACCTGCAAGCTTTATTTTCTTCTAGAGTATTTAATGCAGAATGTTTCATCATTATCTTAAATTTGGGTGGGGGTAGTGGTGGGGGTGGTTAGAATGCAGAATGGGGGCCAGGGCATCCGAAGTTAGGTTATTTTTAAGCGAAGTCTGGATAGGTCATATTCCCTCCAAAAATGCCTACTACTGAAATGCCTGCTAGGCCTTCTATAAACCCGACCCCTCGCTCTGCAGTAGCTCCTTTGGTGCAGTTTTTGATCGATTTCATAAGTAAAAAGGTGTACTCTTGTCTATGTGAAAATATTGACGCTGCATATAATCTCAATCTCCTGAAAGATGAAATGTTAATAATCAGAGCAATCTTTAAAGCATGTCAAGGCACCTTACGCTAGTCATGAATTCCCAATGAAGTACAATCTAGTTCTGTAAAACGTATTAAACCTTTAAAGTCTACTGACTTTTCGAAAACGCGATGAAACTTAAAAAGCCTATGTAACTTTTAGACATTCAAAGTAACTACTCGTATTTCCCAGGAAATCGTCTTGAGAGTTTCCGAAGTATGAGCAGTGCTCAAAGTATTTCTTATTCAATTGCTGGTTATCACTGAAGTTTTTCATTACTATTATCTTTCATAAATGAGATTTGTTTTTTGGAAATGTTCTAGGAAAGGTAATTACTTTAAGTTTGTTACATATAGGGTACATCGAAATCTAATAATAATAATAATAATAATAATAATAATAATAATAATAATAATAATAATAAAATTTTCAGAGTGAATGGATTGACCTGCAATTTGCATGGTTATAAATATCAGGCGGGTGTCGGGGTTCGTTGTACAGTTGAGAGGTCGGTCATTAACTTGCATTTAGGTTGGTCACGGGTTGATGACGAAATTGGTCCCGGAGGCGTTACGATCTTCTAGGCCTAATCGGTGTTGGTGGTTGAGGGTGGGTGTTGGCTCGGGTACCCCCTACTGTTGTGGCCGGAATTATAGATCGTCAAGGACAAGGTGATATGCCTCCCGTGTCCGGTTCTCTCTCTCTCTCTCTCTCTCTCTCTCTCTCTCTCTCTCTCTCTCTCTCTCTCGTCGGTGTCTGGCGTAGACTGGTTTCTTAAGTTTTAGGCAATAAAACTGAAATAATAAGAAAACTTTACATGTCCTTTGGAAACTTGATACACTAGCTACGCGCTGCTGAAAAGATATTGAAGAAGACTAGCGAAGACTATATAAATTAAATGCCCTATCAACAGTACTATTTTCAATAATAATAATAATGCTTATAATTATTTTTTTCTTATCCCACTGAAAGACAATGAGACACACACACACACACACACATATATATATATATATATATATATGTATGTATGTATGTATGATGTATGTATGTATGTATGTATGATGTATGTATAGTATGTATGTATATATGTATGTATGTATTTATTAAATGCTTAGTATTTTTCCACTGCACTCGACCTAAGGATCTTGGAGATCGTTCGGGTAATGTAAGAGTGCCGGGGCTTTATACATTATCTTTCTAGTTTTAAAGTTGTATCGATATGTATTTCAAAACCAGGAGATGTAATTTTTGTAGTGATAGTATGATGGGTTTATTTTTGCTCGGTTTTATTTCTTTGCTGTACAGAAAATACACTAATGTGATTGTCGTTTGACTAGTTTATTTACTTATTATTTCCACGAAACCTTCATTAGCATTTGTATAATAAAAGCAAATAATAGTTTTTAGATAATGTAGCAATAAAGCTGTTCTTAGGAACAGAAGTATGAAATTTCATCTCCAGAAGTCTTTGATATTCCTGTTAAAAAGGATCTTCGCCCTAAATACAAACTGAATTACTGATCGGAAATACGTTTTTTTTAATCAAATTCAAATTCTGTTCTGATGACCTTAGGGTTTTATTTCAGATTATCATTGAATCTTCATAGTATCATTTCTGTTTGATGCCATGCCAGTGCTATTATTGCTTATTGCTTTTGTATATTCCAGAATAATTTTAGTTTATTTTGTCAGCTCTGCAATGGCTCCTGTGAGAGCTTATCCCATAGTGTGTATTTCATGACTTGAGCTTCCCGTTTTCTCTTGTCATCACTAACCACGAAGTCGTGACGGATTTTTTTTTTTTTTTTTTTTTTGTTTTTTTTTTTTTTTTTTTTTTTTTTTTTTTTTTACACTTCTGCTTTTTGTGATGAGATACGCGGTTTCCATTCGAGTCTTTCGTAACAGAATGAGGACCCTCAACCCTTGGTGATGGATCACTTTCTGATTTAGGAGGTCCTCTAGATGGTCCAAAAGGCACATGGCCTTGCTTGTAAGCTTTGTCAAGGACTGTGTCAGGAGAGGTCGACTCGGGTTTTTGTGGAATAATCCATACTCTGGCATATTATTAAATAGAAAAGAGGTTAAAAGTCAAACTGCAATTTGAAAATGGTTCATTTGAAGAAGGCTCACGTTTGCAACACACTTAACCATGATGGATGTTACGACTCTGCCCTGCTGTGCACTGAATGAACAATGAGGAGGCTATATACCATGTCTTGAGATGTCACACGATCTAGTCATCTAGCACCTTCAGCATCTTGCCAGTGAACTTTGCTCAAAACATTGGCAATTTCGGGGAGCTTTGCTTGTTCTTTACGGTCGTGATGCACGACACCAATCCTGGTATTTTGACACATATCAGCCACTGGGTGCAACATTTGACGGCAGCAGTCTAAAAGCTTTGATAAAACGAGCATTTATGACAGCTGTGCAAGTAAATTCCGTATCTGCTTCACAGTTATCAGTCTGGTTTCCATCGTTGGTTTCCTTTCACTTTTGAAAATATGTATTTGTTATTTATTTAACAGAAAACATAAAGTCAAATTAATAAAGAGGTTAACTGATGCTTGTGGAAACGATGACGAACGTTCGATACTCATGATTAAACGCCAGTTCTTAGTATGAAATTCTCTCTCTCTCTCTCTCAACAAAACACTATCCAAATTTAATTACGGCCCTCTTTCATTATCGTTCATCACGAGCAGTAATTGTTTTTTCCTTCTTCTTCTTTGGCATTTGAATGCGCCTATGCCCACCCCGAGATTACCTGTTATTAAACCTTAGACCTTTCACCCCACAGGGACCCGGTAAGTCAAGTTTCATCAGCACTGTTGGTAAACATGGCGCCTAATTTGGCATATTTTACGACGAAGAGCGCTGGGGAAAGACATTGTAACGGCTTCTCTCATTTAATGGCGTGTGGGGAGGCTTATGGATTCGTTACTGCCGCTCTCGAGATATGAGGATGCTCGCCTCAATGTCTTCGTTACTTAGACCTATAGTAGTAATAATGATAATGATGAGAAAATTTCCGGAATGAGGCTCTCCAGGGTGATCTTGGTGTGTTGGCAGCCTGTTGTTTTTAATGTACTTCATTTGGGATACATGCGCTTGCTCTCAAACTTTTTGAAGTATTAGTTTAACAATTTACCCCTATCCTAATGCAAATGGCTTTTTCTGTACTGCCATGTGAAGAGAAAGGATTGCTTACAGACCAGGGGAAATATCTTAGCAGTTGCGTAGGATAGACAGAAACCTGGTGACACAAAATGATTTCTCAAGATACTCGCATTTTCGCAGAGAGATTGAAAATAAACTAATTAATGGTCTTGCATCCATAAGGTACCGAAGTGTAGCTAAGCTGATGCCAAAAGTACCATGAAGAGTAATGCAGCCCAAACCTGAAATCCTGTTAAATAGATAACTGAATGACACTGGAAAATCTAGACATGCGTATTTAAGAGATTGAAGCTTATTGCTTCGGATGCAATTATTTGGTTATAAGCCAGTTCTCACGAAAATAGAACTTTCAGATGTAACTTATACTGGTTTATATTTGTAAAACGATACTGCTTATCTCATGAAAACTTCCCAGATGTGCTAAATCTAACGCTTATTGTGTAACTCATTCATTTGTTCATTCTTTTATCGTAGGCTCTATTTACTCCTTCATTTTGTTTGACTCTCGCCATAGGCTTGGTCTGAAACCCACTACATTGGGTTTGGCTTCCATCATGGGTTTGCTCTCTCTCTCTCTCTCTCTCTCTCTCTCCTCCTATCTCTCTCTCGCCTCTCTCTCTCTCTCTCTCTCTCTTTTTTTTTTTTTTTTTTTTTTTTACTCGCCATAGGCTTGATTTGTGCCGCTTTACTTTAGATTTGCCTTTTGAACCTTAGGCAAAACTAATTGATGATAGACAATTTAGGTTGCAAAATGTCACAGACATGTTCCCCAGTGATAGAACATCTTAGAGATAATATCAGCACCATCATTTTCTTTGAAGGGTCATGGCTGAAGCGATATGTCGGAGCAGCCTTACAACCTTGTAATTTTAGGTAGCATGCCGATAACACTGGTGAGATAGGGCTGTCACAGCTTTAAGGTGTCTCGAACTTATCTGCTAACATTGGATGCTGCCACCGGCAATACTCCATAATAATGCTGCCGCTACATCATGCTTTGCGTGTTACTTGCCCATGACTTGTCAGTTTTTGCTAAATTGTCAACCTATACAGTGATTTTATATTCTAAAACTTATCAGTTTGATTTCGACGGTTAAGCTCCATGTGCTTTTAATATGTTCGCTTCAAGGTCACGTTTGCAGCTCAGAAAAGTTTCACATCATGACAGAGATCCAATTGACTCTGTCTGAGGAAAGTTTCTCTTCATGTAAGGATTGTGGCCAAGTACGCTTTTGAATAATAAAATCTGTATCATGTTACACATTCTGTATCCACCTACTTGAATGTCCTTTGTGTAAATAACCATGGTATACGGGTAACTAACTTCCCATTAAATGTTCTTTCTTCCAGCTTTGGGGCCAGGTCTTGATAGACCTATATATATATATATATATATATATATATATATATATAATATATATATATATATATGAATAACTTGGTCACGAAGTATATAAAACGTGATGCTATGTATAAATAAAGGTTTTTTTGCCACAAAGGAAAAAATGAAAAAGCGAGATAGCCAAGTACTTTCGGTCCTGTTCGGACTTGGCTATCTCGCTTTTTCATTTTTTCCTTCGTGACCAAAAAACCACTTTTATATGATCTATATATATATATATATATATATATATATGATATATATATATATATATATATACTATATTATATATATATATATATATATTTATTGGTATATAAATATATATATATATATATATACATATATATGTATATATAATGTATATATATATATATATATATTTTATATATATATATATATACTATATATATATATATATATATATATATATATATATATATATATATATATAGAACGTGTCGTTAGTCCCCCTATTATGTTACAGTCATTTTTAACTGCTATTGTTGTTGATGTTTTTGTTTTTGGACAACACTATGCATCCAGTCCCCACAATGGAAAGGCGGCGCTTGTGAAAAATCAGATACTGGTTACGATGAAAAAGAGCAGTAAATAAAGCTCATACAATTGTGCCTAATGAAATGTAGAGATCCAACTGGTTGGACCTTCTTATTGTATCTTTTGATGTTTTGGTAAAGGCAGTGCACTACCTGTATGATTAGAATTC
>NC_087212.1:53972600-54030100 GCF_015104395.2 Macrobrachium nipponense | reverse complement strand
ATTATTATTATTATTATTATTATTATTATTATTATTATTATTATTATTATTATTATTATTATTATTATTATTATCATTATCATTATCATTATCATTATCATTATCATTATTATTATTATTATTATTATTATTATTATTATTATTATTATTATTATTATTATTGTTGTTGTTGTTGTTGTTGTTGTTGCAAGGACAACACATTACGACAATTTTAGGGAGGGTAATTTTAAAGTTATTTATTTCACGTTAGAGGGTTCAGAAGGTAATGTACTTAGAGGTTTGGTATTTTAATAGTGCATTCATTTTCCCCACGAGTCCAATTAGTTTCATTAACAAAAGCGTCTTCCTTAAAAGGTTTGAAATTGCGTGTAAAAAAAAGTGACGGGTTCAGTGGCATATTGTAATGCATAATCAGTATTTTTATTCCATAGCCAACATACTGTAATAAGCAAGGCGATAACGTAAATAGGATTAATCTGGAAAACTAGCCCTCATTTGGTGATACGTGCGCTTTTAATTTATCTTTGACTGCAAAATTATCATTAGTAGTTTTGTGGTTATTATCTGGGGTTCGTTCCCGATCGAGGGATTAGTAGTTTTGACACGTTTTTTCAAAATTATTTTTTCTTGGTTGAATTCTGCAGTGAACTGTGCACCTGATACTCATTTGACTGATGTGAGCATCAACCGGGAAAAAGACAGAGTGAGATGACCAGTGTGTATGAATGTGTTCATGTATGTATGTATGTGTATATGTGTGTAGATATATATATATATATATATATATATATATATATATATATATAGGTATATATATATATATATATATATATATATATATATATCTATATATATATATATATATATATATATATAGTATATATATATATATATATATATATATATATATATACATACACATATGTATGCAGTATATACACCTTCATGACATTGATTTTTTAAATGACATTGATGTTATAATCATTTGTATAATTACGCTGATTCTTATTTTATCTCTCTCTCTCTCTCTCTTTTCCAGGTAAGTTAGTCTTGAACTTCTTACGTGAGCTGCAGTTTCTACGGGAAGTATTTCGAAATAGTAAGTTCATTTGTGAAGTTTCTCGTTCAGTATTTAGTGCCTCTTCTGATGAGAGGATATTCTTCAAAATGAGGAACTGGTGTTGGTTGCCTTTCACCTCCATTTTTGCCGGTTGCTTTCTTGTGACAGCTAAAATCTATGCATATTTTCACTAATATCAAAGTAGTTTATTTTTCAAGCGTGAATTCCATATCTTTGGTTGATTTAAGTCATTTGGTTGTGTGTTTGTTTGTGTGTGTGTTTTTGTGTATATATATATATGTGTGTATATTATATATATATATATAATATATATATATATATATATATTATATATATAAGATAAAAGTCCCATACAACACTATTTGAACGTTGCAACCATATATTTCGAACCTTCTTTCATTCAAATAGTGTATATGGGTCTTTTGTCTTCATATTATACTGTTGTATTACAGTAAAGGACATTCATATAATATAAACGTGTATATATATATATATATATATATGTATATATTTATTTATTTATTCATTTATATATGTATAAATATGTTATAGTATATACACTATATTTATGTATATATATATATATATATATATATATATATATATATATATATATATATATATATGATGTGTGTAAGATACCCACTGAGTCTCGCATTATTCCTAAAAAACAGTAGAAGCTCGGTAGAGATATTTGAAGAGAATGAAAATTAAGCATGTAAACATATGTCCAACCATATGCGGTGGAATGTTTGCGTACTTGCCAGTCAAAAGATTCTTAAAGGCGATAATTCAAGCACAATTGAGGTTTGGGAGTGAGAAATGGTGTTGATTTTTACGCTAATTGACGGAACACCTCAAAGACCTGGCGATGCGTGAATGGCTTCTTGCAATGAATGCATTTTAGATAACATCTTTTGAGATGGAATAAACTGACCGAGGAGGTCTTATAATGGAGAATAAATTTTCAGTGTACTACAACCGACTAAATTGGACTGAACATAGCTATCTTAAAATCTTCTTAATAAACTTCATTTTGCATAATATAACGTTTATGGTTTTTATTGGGAAAGTTATTGTCGAAAACTAAACGAGTTTTGATTCGACCAAGTGCATCTAAATTTGTTTTTCTTGAGTTAAAGTTTTTTTTTTCCGGATGCCGAAGTCTGTGGGACGGCCATCTCAATTCCCTTATCCGGTTCAGACCTGGCTCTTGAAGAAGGAAGCTTATATGTGTCAGGGAAAAAAGACTTAAGAAGAGTTTGTAGGCTTGACAGAAGAGGGAAAGATGGAGTCACTGAACCGTACACTTCCGGTGAATAACTGTGAGAGGAGGTGGCCAGAGGTTATTTCAAATTCATTGAGTATTACAAAAACTGTAATTTGTAACTAATTTGTGCATGCCTAAATGTCTGACAAAAACGGCGGTTTTACAAATAACTCAAACGTTGGAAGAGGATATCTCCTACCTTTTAGCTCACCTGAGCTGGAAGCTCTTTTGAGTTGCTCTCAGGAAAGTTGATTTTGCTTCTCTCTTTGGGTCTAAGTGTATGTATGTACGTATACGTGGTGTCTTACAATTTCTGCTTCTCTAGAACCACTGGATATATTTCTACCAAACTTGGTACAAACTATACCTGGGTAGTTCATATTTGCTTGTGGAGGCTTAGGCACTCTACCATAAAAGATAATTAGGAAATAATAGAGTCTGAGTCTGGTCATTTAAATGTGAGTTTCCTCATGTGGTTCAGATTAAAACTGGTTTAGCCATTGCAACTGTGGATGGGATGGGGCCATAAACAGGTTAGAAGTTTTCTATAGCAATGTACTGGACAATTTTTTAAAATCTTCTCAAGAATAATCCTGCAATAGTCCTGCTGTAGAGTCAGTTAATATTGTTCAAACATCGTCAAAGATAGGGGGTCAATATTAAGTTTTAAATATGACTGTGTAGGAAAAAAGTTGACAATATACTTCTAAGCGAAGCAAGGTAACACTGGTGCGCAGTGTAGCTCATTGGGCTCTTGCTTTTTCTTTCATTCTTTATGATTATATAGCATTTATTATTAGATATTCCAATTTTTATTTGTAGATTTTCAATAACCTCCAATGTTAGAATGCTCTCTCTCTCTCTCTCTCTCTCTCTCTCTCTCTCTCTCTCTCTCTCTCTCTCTCTCTCTCTCTTTCTCTGTGGGTCCTGCAATAGTTGTGCACATTATCATCTTTTTTGTAAAAGAAAAAAAAAATGCAACAGTTAAGAATAAGTAAGTGCGACTAAAAATGTGAAATAGTAAACGTCGAAGGAAAAGGGTAACAGTTTAAAATCGCTGAAAAATTGCTTTTCTTTCACATCCAGATTAATCTGCATAAAACAGCAGAATTAGGGGCAGGTCGACCTTCCTCTCAAGGTAAACATGGTCACTTATTATCACCTGTCTCCTCCTGCTCTTGAACTTGACTGGAAGACTGCCAACGCCATCTCTTGGCTAATAGATTAATTTGTGCTTCACTGATAAGGTTTTTCGTTATGGTTACTCTTCCTCGGAAAGTGTACCTGTTTTATTAGAACAAATTCGGTTTTACTTTACCGTTATAACAAAGCTGTAGAAAAAAAAATTGATTTTGATCTTACGCCAGAAAGCAAGATATGAAAAGAATTATGAATTCTTTTTTGTGCCGGCCAAGATGAAATCAGCAACACGATCACCCTTCATTTCTTTCCATTCCTTGTATGGATATAGCCACGCCTCATTCCAAGTTAATTAATGGCTTGTTCTCCATTCGGACGCAATATCTTGATTGCTATGATACAGCGACCTCGGAGAGTTGGAACAGAAAGGAATTCTCATCGGAGAACTAGAGTTTTTCGCTGTACGCTTTTCGTTATTCTTTTTTCACAAGGTCTCGTTGCTTTGCCGACCCTTGTGTGTGCGTATGCCGAGAGAGTACACTGGCGTCTAAATATGTTAAATATGTTCTAGTACATGAATAATACCTATTGGGCAATTGACTTGTTTTGACCTTATACCAAATCGTGATATCTTTAACGTTCGTGATTTCACAATGAAAATATTAAAAATGACAAGGAGAAAAAGTGAAAGAACATATTTGTTTTTATGGAATGATGAAGATTCGGATGAAACGTAATTTGGACGGAAAAATCACATGCCATTTAATTCTATGCATTTTTTTTTTTTTTTTCTGAAAATCACTCATCTCGTGGGGAATGATAAAAGTGACAATATAATAACAATAATATTTACTGAATTTCATTCACCCTAATAATGTGCAATGTTTCCCCGCATTTATTATCTGCATCTTGACATTATGCCGCATGGGGTTACCTCTGGTATTTTTTTCGCAACCGCCATCGGGACAAGTTTTTGCGATCTTTCCCGGTCCTCAATTGACCCGTTTTGACCCTAGCCTCCGCCCGCTTTTAAGCCACTTGAATTAAATTGCAATCTTGAAGGGCCGTCAAATTCTTATTTGGTACTCAAGTACTTTTTGCACGTATGTGAGTACGATGTTTATAAGTTTTTTTTTTTTTTTTTTTTGTAATTAAAATGGGAGTGTATGCGCCTCTCTCTCTCTCTCTCTCTCTCTCTCTCTCTCTCTCTCTCTCTCTCTCTCTCTCTTAAGATGCATATCATGTCACGCATAGTTATGGACTTGTCTTTAACCATTTATGCAATAAGTATACATACTCTAACGATTTTATTGTGTTTCTCTCTCTCTCTCTCTCTCTCTCTCTCTCTCTCTCTCTCTCTCTCTCTCTCTCTCTCTCTCTCTCTCTCTCTGTCAGAAGGGACCATTGGGTGTAAATGATGTAAATCAAAAGTTAAGGACAAAATGAACCCCCTTGGGAAGTTCAAAAGTTTTCTTAGTACAGACAATCGATTATTTTCCTTGTAAATAATTCCGTCATTGATGTGGATGTGTCGCAGCAGAGGTTTCCCTACTTTTCTTTTACTCTATGTTATTTAAAGCTTAATCTTAATCCTCGACGTTGTATCAGCCTTGGTCTCGAGGTTTTTTTGTGTCCCAGGTATTTAACTTAAGATTTTTAAGCCTATAATCTTTTCAGTATTGCTCTCATTATTTACATTCATATTTCATACTTTAATTATTTGTTTACATTACGGCCCGGGTAATTTTGCATTCCCGTTATGCATCCATAGTACCTTTATGATTTGGTATTTTAATTATCCACGTCCCATAACATACAATTGTATATTTTCTGCGTTTAATAATTTCCATTTCAAATGAATATTTTATCCTTATGTTAAGTTTTTTCTATGTAATACCAAATTTATAAATTCATGCTGATGACTAAGGCTAGCATGTTGGTTATTTAAATTTAACCTGTTAAAAGAACACCAACCATTTGGGTCGTAATGATCAACTAATTGATTGACTAAATAGTTGACTGACCATGGGCTCCGATTCAGTTTGTAATGTTTGAATATTCGTCGTTTTATTTCGTAGAATATTGGTGACTTTATATCAATCTCTTCTTTTCTCTTAAATGAGATATTTATATATCAATGTACTTATTAACATGACACCACTACAGCCAATAATAATGGTAATAAAAACATCGCCATTATTGTTATTAGTGGTAGCATTGTTAATTGAAAAATGAAAAATCTTGAGTAATTTATTGCATGGATATGACGTAGTGATGCTCCTTTGATTTTCTGTAAGATTTTCTGAGCTGCTTCCAAGGTGTAAACTCAATAATTATGCTTCTCAACTTGGGAATTATATCTCAGGTAATAATAGCTTTTAATCACGACGCGACATTCCATTTTCTTTCAAAGATAAAGAAAGTAACCTTTACACGCATGTGATATCATATTCTGTATTAGGCTAGTCTCATGACTTGAGATTATAATGAATATATGAAACTTCCGTAGTAATGGCAGTGCGTATGATAATTACAGTCACGACTGCCGATCGCGTCAAGCACGATTGTCCCACTTAACTTGAAAATGTATGTCTAGACTCCGTAGAGTTTATCATACCATATGCTGTGTTCCCGTAGAGTTTAGCTTCGCTGCTATGGAACGGAGAGAGAGAGAGAGAGAGAGAGAGAGAGAGAGAGAGAGAGAGAGAGAGAGAGAACGTGTAATCTCGATGGTTATTTCGCACAGTTAATTGCCCAGGCGTTTTTTATTGCCATTTTACCCGCCATTATGAGAGCAGGAGTTAATTCAAATTCCCGTTATTTTAATAGCAGTAATTGTCTAAATTGTTTTCTTTTTTCTGACGAGAATGCTCAAGATGGACATCCGGGTGTTGAAATGTTAATCAATATTGATAACTCCACATTCAGTGTAGAGATTAACGGTTATTGCTTTCATTTTACTACTTTGCTTTAATAACTTGAACAATTTCATAGGTAGAACTTCGAAATTAGAACACAATAGGACCCTGGCGTAGGAGAGAAACACTCGCACTATAGTTTAACAAAAGCCACAAAATTATTAATTTCAAACATATAGGAGTAATACAAGGAAAAGTTCCAAGGGAATAGTGTAGCTTGAATAAAAAGCCTCTGGAATCTCGGCTTAATAATAGCGAAATTCTCACAAACTTTTCGTTACTTTACATATGAACTTTATAATGTAGATGCCTTCAAGACAAGTCCTTAGACTTTTTAACTTTCCCATGAAACTGTGTGAAGTTGAAAAGATATATTTTGACATTTTACCAGATGGTGTGTTATTTATATCGTCTCCAGTGGTTTCGACAAATGAAGATAATTAGCCTAGAAAATGTCTTTTTTTTTTTTTTTTTTTTTTTTTTTTTTTTTTTTTTTTTGCTATATTATATTACGTCGAGTCCTAAACTGTGCATATCCAGTTTTCAGTTACAATATTGTATACGTTTTAGACAGAGAGAGAGAGAGAGAGAGAGAGAGAGAGAGAGAGAGAGAGAGAGAGAGAGAGAGAGCAGCTATGAAACTTTCAGAATATTTGCAGAAGTTATAATATGCTGAGTGGCCCACTATTATTCTTTAAAGAATGTTCTAACGAACACTGTTATGAAGTTAGATTGCAGCAGTTTTCTTTTGTTATAGTTTATGATAGTAAGAAACGCTTGGATTATGTTGCAGAATCACGACGATAAATTTAACACTAGTTGATATATATTTTTGGTATGAACGTTCCCAAAGAAGCAGTACCCATAAAATCGTACAATATTCCAGTGATACTATTTTTTTATGTGGGGTTCTTCATAGTTATTGTTTCCATTCCTTTCAGCTAGATAAAATCACTACCATATAAGTAAATGCGTCCTTCCAAGGTGTTGGTGATTTATCTTATATAATGTATATTATTGCATTTTATATTATACGTATGCATATGCATACATGGAACAGTTTGATACGACCATTTAAAGCATTCATTGATTATTGTTTCGCTCTTTCCTCCCCAGTAGTCTTATTGTTTATTAAAAAATGAACATACAGTAAGAAAAGTTAGATAATGTACGTTTTTTGGATGCGCATTAGAAAGATAATTTATGAAGCTGTAAAGCTTATGCTCTTATTACATTCTTGAGAACTTTACATGAAGAAAATTATTATTATTATTATTATTATTATTATTATTATTATTATTATTATTATTATTATTATTATTATTATTATTATTATCGGGAATCAATACGCACTTTGTTGTGCAATGGAAACCAATTTTAATTACGTCAGTACTCGGGCGTCCTTGACTTTTATTCGAGAGTGTCGGGATCGATCTTGATGTGAGGTAGACAGCTAATATTGTTCTTATGACGCAAATAGAGTAATTTATGGTTACTAAAGCTTTTCCTTTATTCATTTTCAAGGAACAGGTGAGTCTTCATGTAACTAAAAGAGAAAGATTACATTATAATGCATTACATTTCAAGTGAGCTGTGATGTATGACAAAATCGAGAAAAATGTAACAATACAGCAAGAGAAACAAGAGACCGATAATTCCGCACCGAAGCATCGTACTCGGTTAGTCCCAACGACGTGTTGTAGGTTGCCAACGATGGTATCTTCATGACCTCCGGATGGATGACTGGGTTAAGGTTCTCTCACACCTCTTTGTTTCGTGACCATTACCAACGAGAGAGAGAGAGAGAGAGAGAGAGAGAGAGAGAGAGAGAGAGAGAGAGAGAGAGAATTGGTAGGGAGGGTGGGGAAAAAGACTATATCTCCTTTTTCTCAAGCATCATCCTTAATCTCCTCTGCATAGAATAGTTTTGGTAACAACATATGGGCAGGTATGTAGATAATAATAATTATTATTATAATAATTAATAATAATAGAAGTAAAAATAATGAGCATGTCTGATGTCATCTCAGTCAATGATATTCGCTCTCAAACTAAGATCTTTTTTCCTCATTTCCTTTAGTTGAAGGGGGTTTCCCTTTAATTCAAATTCGTGTTCGAAGTTTCAGGGCCGTTTGGCTTCTTGGGTCAAAGATCGCTTTGCTTTTGGAGTGCCTCCCAGAAATTGGTCATTGGTTATTTTTTATTTGTTGTTCTCCCTTATGGAGTATTTTTTTTTCAAAGTTCATTGAGAACAAACATTTCTGTCCATTCCTGTTCTTTTTTAAAAAAATATTTATAACTTTCTAAAACAGTCCCTATATTCAAAACTATATGAAATAATTACTAAAAAGTTTCGAACTAGGTAAATTAATTACCAAAAAATTCCGAATTTGATGTCTCCGAATGTTTCTTATGATGCCAAAATTTCAAGCCTAATTATGACCTTTAGCCTCGTGTACACGACGTTGAAAGTCTGGTACGAATTTACTGGATACGATTAGTCGGGTGTGATTGTTAGTCTCAAGCCTTTGACTCGTAAATGACCTTCCTCTGACCAGACAAAATGTTTAAGTCCATGATTCGATAGCTCAGGATTCATCGATGGTTACCCATCCAAATACTAAGTAGACCCAACTTTACGTAACTTCATCTATCCACTAATCGGAAGATTAGTGGTATTTATAAAGTGTGGCTCAAGAGCAATTACCTAAGTAAGATTTATCATTTTTCCCATAATTCTGTATTGCTTAAGAATATGAATTATTTCTTTTTTATATTCAAGAAAATTATAACTCGGCGTAATGCTAGAGCGACAGAGCAGAGTAAGTAAAATAAAAAGTAGAATCAGAAACAGGATCTTAATGTGGGAAACCCAACAGACTCACGAAATCCGTAGATCGATCTCGATAGAGGAGGCCATTTACCCACCCATTTTCCTTTTTTAACTTTTTTTCTTTCATTCCTTTAGGATCGACCTCAAATCCATCTCGCAATGTAATCGCAGGATAGAAATGAATCTCCGGTTCTGTGACTGGTGATGGGAAGATGATTGCGACGATGATTTTCTGGCCGCTTGTGTGTCTCATCTCGACCACTTTTTGCCAGGTCTGGTGACCTATCCCGATTCGCCGCAGCTAACGGACTTACTGTAGGGCATAGATTTTTCGTTTTCTGTTTTCTCTCGGGTCTTAGAGTTCAGAAAGATGCACCTTTCGTTGAGAATCAGTCTTAGCTTTTGCAAATGTTTGCTACTTTGTCGTTTTCACATTATGCTTCGATGTTTCTGTGTGTCGTCGTTCTTCCAGTTTGATGGCTACATAAATTTTGTCTATCGCTACAAGGAATCGTGGACGTGTGGAGCTAAAAAATGAATAAAAAATGAAAAAAATGAGCGAAAATAAAAGATTTATTCTGAAGTTATATTCTTCACAGTATGCAAAGTGACATTTGAATAATCGACGATATTTCGCCTCAAAAGCGAAATTCGGGTGAGTATTCCGCCGTTGGAGAAAACGAGATACGCTTTTACTGCGTGTAATAGAATCCCTTTACCTTCTGGTTAGCATAATGTGACCTACTTTGAGCTAGCCCCGAGTAAAATATGGTCTTACACTTCTTGAGTGAAATTCGGTACCGTGTCAATATTCCGAAGTCATTTACTTGATTGGCCACGGTTTAGATTTTCCAATATTGCTGGGTACAATACAGTCCTCTCTCTCTCTCTCTCTCTCTCTCTCTCTTCTCCCCCCTCCTCCCCTCTCTCTCCCTCCTCTCTTCTCCTCTATCTCCCTCTCTCTCTCTCTCTCCCCGCGCGCGCGCACACACACAAATACAGCGTTTTCATTTTTTTTTTTAGTATCATTTATGACTTTTCGGTCATTCGTTACCGTTGTCTTAGTGAGCAGAACAGAACACTGTTTTCTGAGTCCTAGAGAGTAATGGAATTATCGAAAGTGCACGTTTTTAACAGTTATGCTCCTAGATTAATGTGAATTCTATTTGTACGTAAAACGTTATATCTTCATGGTTTTTGCGCGCGTTGCTTTATGAGGAGAACTCACATCTTCCAAGTTTTACACTCCTGGAGGTGCCATTTTGAATTTCGGACTCTATACACATGTATTTCTTTACCCTTCTTTTTCTTTTGTGACTGGGTGAATAATTAGGTTGCCGCCCACTGCTCGTGTCACCTATGTTTACTCTTAAAAACATGCTATTAATTTTTAGGATCATTCAGTGATAAGGACTGGTGAAGGCCCCGCTATTTATATAATTATTTTTCAGTTTCATTTATTTCGTTCCTCCTTGCTGTTATTATATCGGGATATATCACCTTTATCTTCATGAGATTTTAGTCCTCCGTTCGAGAATTTCCCTCCTGTTTCAATCTCTGGCTGAATCCAGAGAGAAGAATTCTCGGTGCAAATATCTTGGACGTTAACGAAACCCTCTTCGGTCTTCCGCTTCAAACCGTCTCAGTCCTGCAAACGAGAGGTGTATCTTAATGACATATCACGATGTATCAGTAGAACAGAATTCCCACTTGTAATGTCCTGGTCTCACGTTCGCATATTTCCTGACTTTCACGTGCAGAAAAATCACGGCCCTACCAGAATTTTATTTCGCTATGTGCATTAATATTATTTCCCCCTTTCACACGTGACAGGTCCCTTGATCAGAAGTGGCGTGTTTTGATATACGATTCCATTGTCTGAAAGGATTTTAATAGAGGGCTTTAATGTTTTTTTGTCCTCTTAACGTCGTGACTGCCGGGAAAGGAGTTTTTAAATGAGCTGTGACGGGAAGTGAATGTCTAATCAAGTTTTATGGGCTTCTGCACAAAGGGTTTCAGTACTGATTATTGATATCGAGATACTATAGTCTTATTCTATTTTGTCCGACTCGTAGCGCCTCATCGCTAAATCAAGGATGTAGTTTATGAAGTATTTATTAGTACTGCCGTTTTTCCTTTTGTCAAGACTACTACGTCACAAATACTATCACAAGTGATTCTTATGATATCGTAATACACATTTTTTTTTATATAATTGCCCCCACCCGTTTTTTTTTTTTCATTTTACTCCATTGTATCCATTTTACGTTTTACTTATTTTCCACTCGCCAGTACAGTCCTGTAATTAATAATAATTTATTAAGAGTATAGAAAACTACAAACAGGAAGCTCGTATATATTTGTATTTTTTTCCTTTTTTAGATATGAAGTGCTTGCCCTGAAATAGGATGCTTATTCGATCGCTTGCAAGTCATCTGGGGAAATCCAGTTACGTTTTTTTCTCTTATCTTTTGTTTGAGTTGTTGCTTCATTCATGCTTTCGTGTGTTCAATCACGTTATTTGTTCTGGTTCATTTTTAGAGCGAAGAAGCAGGTTATACACACACACATATACGTATATATATAACGGGGGAAGACTTGATGTCTGGAAATTTTTGCAATTAGACCGTTTTCAGTGGGGTCCTGTTGATACTAAAAGAACTCTAATAACATGTGGTAATAAGGGTGATACTCGCTTTAGGAAGGCAGAACACAAAAGAAAGAAAAATATTGGATTTTGAAGGTGTATTTTAAGCAACTTGCAAAACACAAAAGGGATTTTCCAGAATAACTGCAACGCAATGTATCGTAATACGTATCAGAAAGGGTATATGGCATTAGGTGTAGCACAGGCAAACACAAACACACACATATATGCAACTATTGTCATATACCCTTCTGATACTTATTACGGTATATCGCATGGCAGTTATTCTTGAAAATCCCTTTCGTGATTTGCAAGTTGCTTAAAATACACCTTCAAAATCCAATATTTTCCTTTCTTTTGTATTGTCCCTTCCTAAAGCGAATCTCACCCTTATTGCTTCATGTTCTTAGAGTTCTTTTAGTATCAACAAGACCCCACTGAAAACTCGGTCTAATTGAAAAAATTTCCAGCCGTCAAGTCTTCCCCGTTATGGCAATGTGCCTGATAGATCAGCGCCAAGTCGTGTTTGTTGTCCGATGGAAGAGTTGATAAATATCTTTGATATTTCATTTTGCTCTCATGTTTTTTAGTATAAAGTTATAGGGAGGACAAGAGACAGGAGACATCGAAAAAATTGATGTTGTTGTAATTATCATAATTTACTGAAACGTAAGCTTACTGCCTTTACTTTAATGTCCTGCAGGTTAACAAAAAACGAAATCAACAAGAAAAATATCTTAAAAATAATATTACATCATAAGAGAAAGAGGTCCACCTACTGAAAATCCTGTTAAAAATGTCTTCGTTTTTATTTCATGTAATCAAAGATTTACTGAACGTTAGTGATTTTACTGAACGGTAATGAATTTTATTGAAGTTGTGTCATGTTACATTAAGAATCATGACTTAATGGCATTAGGTACCTTGTTCAATAGAAACCAGGATATTTTTTTTTTTTTATAAATAAATGCATATATTTATGTAATTACCGTTTAGAGTTTAGTATATGAGTAAATCAGTGTGATATGAAGTCTAAAATTCGGCAACACTAAAAATAAGACAGTCCAATTTTCTGGGAATGATATCTCCAGATATTTGCTCACCTTAACAGAAAACTAGTGGAAGGTCGTCATCCTGTAAATGTATCTGTTTTTAATATGTTGCTTTGAGTCCCAAATGCGATTTTGCAAAGGGATCAATATCTAATAATTTCCTTGGTGTTCTTGCCGAATCAGATTTCAGGATGGACACGCATTGTTTGAAATCAGCGTGGAACATGATCTTAGGACTGTTGTGCCTTTACGTTGACCTCGGCTACCCTGTTGGTTTTTGCCTCATTTTTGACTCTCAAACTCACATCAGACGCCCAAGGTTTATTCCTGTTAGTGAAATGCTTTTCAGAGAGCATCATTTGATGTGGTTTGGTGTAAAGAGCATTTTTCTAACGGTTAACTACTAAATGAACTCTCCCAATTGTTTGGAGCTTCAAAATGATTGTTTAAGAGAGAGCTCTGCCCTAACTTATAAGTTTAATTTTCTATAGTATGTTATTAGTCGAGAATTTTCTTTTCATAAAACCAACCGGTTTGCGTATAAAGTAACATTGATATCATATTTGCATTGTACCATGGACACTCCTCAAAATATAATATAGTTTTACTTTTAGTTTTAGGTAAAGTGCCTCAAGTAAGCTAAAGTCTCTACATTAGGTGGTATGATATATGAATCTTGTTTTAGACTTTTGACTCCTTTGTAACGATGTTAAGCTTTTTATGGATTCTAGTTCTTACCATAGTCATAAACATTCATGTTCATCGAGATTTGAATCATGGTAATGGAATTGTAAAGCGCTAAATTGCTTTGTGAAATGATGAATATTTCAATCAACTCGGTAGACTTCCAACTTTTTATTACATGATATATGATATCTTTATGATTTCACAGTTCATTCCCTTTATGAGTTACCATAATATAAATACCTCTCTTATCGTTATAATCAGCTTGTGGGTTCGTATCATTTAAAAACCGTAAGTAATTGCTTCGGCTAAAAAACTTTTGGTGTGTCACCATCGGTTGATCAGCCTTGTGACTTCATAAAAACTTATTTTCCAGCAAATATAGCAGAGGAGTCTGGCTAACGTTTTGCTCTTCTGTTCAAAATGTTCTCATGTGCCCTTTCTTTACTCATCAGTGCGTCACTATTAGCCTGGCGCGAAGCGCTGAACCAAATGGCCTTGGCTGAACCCACTCGTGTGTCGGCGTACTCTGCGGTCAAATAGCATAGTCACTGCTATTCTTCACGTCAGCATACGTTTTCTGTCGATGACGGAAGGCATAGAAATTGTGATCTCGGAGTGACTAAATAGCTGAGGGGTCCTGACCTCCGTTTTCTGTTTCTTATGACCATCTTGTCTAATTACGAGCTCAAATCTTCCCCTGCTGAATACATGTGGTCACGAATCCGGTAATTTTAAGCAGAGTATGTGGGGACGTGTTGTTTTTGCCATTAATTCATCTTGTTTTTTTTTTTTTTTTGGGGGGGGAGGGGGGAGTTGGTGGGGTAATCACAGCAGTTTCACAGTAAAATGTCATTAACAGATCACAGTTCAATTACACGTTGTTGCAAAAACTGTAGTAGTTGGAATTTTACTTTTAACATTTAAAAACTGCTACAAATAAAACAGACTTGATTCGGTTGATGACAGTATACACTGAAATAAGTTACCTTTTGCACATTGGCAGTGATGGAAATATTTTCCTTTCCTTCTCGGGACAAGTTCGCTGCTGATTGAAGTCTTGATGGCTATTTTTTTTATAGTTAAATATAACGAAAAAGATAATCATTTAATGTATCTGTTATTTATGGGATTTTTTTTTTTTTAGAACTCAAGGAAATGCCTTTTTAAGACGGCATTACTATTGGTATCTATTGTGGCATATTCCAGTAACTCATACGAATAGTTAAATCGTTTTTGTATTTATCTAAGGGCCTTCGCCTTTCGCTGAAGATAATTGGTCAGTTTAAATGAGATGTGGATGATCATACGCCATACACATTTTTTTCTTCTTAATACGTCATTTTTGAAGAACAAATAATATTCTTTCCTACAAAACTTGCGGGTCGGTACTTTCTTTATTTTACGGCATTATAGAAATTACAGTTAAATAAGGAGTTTTAGATTCATATAGCACTAGAGAGATAGAGTTTTTGGCATCGAAGTTAGATATAAAAGGAATTTTTTGCTAGGAGCATCAGTGTTAGCTAGTCTTTAGTGCAAAATTTTTTATTCGTGAGTTAAAAAAAAAAAAAAAAAAAACAGTTCATTTCCTTGAAGAGTTGGAATGTGTTGGAGTAAAATCTGATTTTTTTGTCCTGAAATTTACAGAAATCTTGAAAGTCTTAGTTCTTGGTTTACAGTTTGCACCGCCATAAAGATATTACTCTGTCATTTGCTCCTGTTGGTTTTATCGTATTACCGTTCAGTCATTCCTCCTGTGATAAGCTGGCTATCACAGGAGGTTTAGATCTGGAAAGAGATGATTAGACTACAGAGAAAAAGCAGAGAAGAACATAGTCACGTGTATCTTTTATACATATTCCACCTCTGAGGTTATAATGAAAAATGAATGGATGCACACACACAAACACACACCCATATATATTATATATATATATATATATATATATATATATATATATATATATATCATAATTCATAACTAACGAGTTTTGGTATTTTTCGTGCGGTTGAAAGCTTCGTGTACAGTAAATAGGCATGACCAAGTCCTATCAGGATTAAGTTCAGTGAAAATGTTGTATTTTGTCAGAGACATTTTCTCATCAGAAGACATGTTCTCTTACTTCCTTTACAAGTCGATCTCTCTGACCTCTCTTCACCTTAGTTATCTCAAATGGAGCTCTTACTTTCATAATCCCACTAAGATTTCGAAATCGTTTGCTTCCACATATATTTATGTTTTATCGTTGTGCGATTATGCACACCCTACTACTCACGCAAAGGCAGACTTAAGACACACACACACACACGCACACACACACACGCACGCACACACACACACATATATATATATACATATATATATATATATATATATATATATATATATATATATATATAAATGCAGCGTGGTTTGGTTTACAAAATCATTATATTTATTTCTAATCCCCACTTCATTTCGGTTACCGGTGAGGGTGAGAGTTACTCAATAGAGAGAGCAATGCCTGTGTTAAGTCGGGACCTGGACAGATTATGATTTATGGCCGACGTGTTTTGAGCCACAAAATTGATCTTTAATGTTACGACGTGATTTTTTTTTTCATAGTTTAGTATCTAGGGGTTTAGGGGTGTAGAAAAGTCGAAGGGAGAATTTTGACACCGGAGAGAAAGGCCCTTCATTTTATGGGCATCTTGGCCTTGGTCGTTATTACTTTAATAATCCTTTTAATTTAAATGGAAAAAAAGGTTAATTGAAGATTATAGGCAATCACGGGTAAAAACAAGTTAATGGCCGCTTAATTTTAGACGGCTAAAACGTCAACAATTACCAGATATCTTTGTGACTTGAGTAACTGATTTTACTCTTACACATATATTGTGTGTTTGTGTATGTAATATATGTACTATACTATATATATATATTATGTATATATATATATATATATATATATTATTCATAGAGGAAAGATGCCTGCCTTTTTTTTTAAGTGGGAATGAATTAGTTTCGCACTTCTTAGGATATGAATGCATTGAAAAACATGACTGCGTTCAATCATTCTTGAGCATATATATATATATATATATATATATATATATATATATATATATATATATATATATATATATATATATATATATACTGCACTTCACACATGCTATATGGTTCATATAATTATGTAGAGATGCAACAAAGGATGCAAAATAAAGTACTTGGACGTAAAACATATCATAATAAAAAGACAACTTCTAATATCCTAAAGAACACAGAAGTCTTGGAACACTTTAGAGAGAAAATTAAGATCAATATCATTTAAGAACAACGTATTCTCCAGAGAAAGGTGAAATATACTTAAAAAAAAGGCAGGCATCTTTCCTCTATGAATAATATATATATATATTTATATATATATATGCTCAAGAATGACTGAACGCAGTCATGTTTTTCAATGCATTCGTCTCCTAAGAAGTGCGAAACGAATCCATTCCCACTGATCCGGCATATTAAAATACTGGGAAGGCCTTTAGACGGTCGCAAGTTATACAAGAATAAGTTGGTGATAGAACACTATAGTCCTTCCCTTTAATGTGCTTGTTCCCCGGGGACCTTAAATGTGCTTGTTCCCCGGGGGGCATTGTGTGAGGGGTGCGGAACCTTTGGTTGGCCCGACAGCCACGGGTGGGGTTTGTTTGTGCCCTCACGTGCGACCTTAAGCTTTTCATGATTTTCACCTACGTCAAGACACGCCTCGTCAGGGAGTCTTTTCGTCTCTGCCTTCGTTATAAAGTTTTCCACGTCTCATATTTTAGGAGTTTTGTTCAGTTTACCGTGGTCTGTCTTGTAAAAAATTTTGTTAGTTAATGTAGGTGCCAATTATGCATAGTTTCGATTTTAAAGGGAATTATATTTGTCATCCTTTACCTCTAATTCCCCTGAGTCCTCTCATGGCTTGACTTTGTGCTAATGTGTGTGTGTATATATATATATATATATATATATATAATATATATATATATATATATATATGTCTCTGTGTGAATAATCACCCTCACACGTGATTTATTTATCTCAAAATAACAGGGAAAATTAATGACTAGTTGTGAGTCGTTAACGGCTCAGAAATAATGCCGAAATCGACCAGTCTTTAATTTTTTTCCGCGTGGTTGTTTATGTGTGTTTGTTTATATATATTATGTGTATATATAAAATTTATTTATACACACGTATGTCAATATCTGTGTATATATGTTTGTGTTTGCACGTGCATGTACATTCTCTTTTTTTTATTTATTTAACTAGAATCCAGTATTCTGAGAACCCCTGAAAGGCTGGGTGAGGCATAATGGCAGGTCCAGCCTCACGATTGCAGTGTAAGACCGGGAGAGGTGGATTATCTGGATGGCTGTCTTATTATGCCCCGTTCTCCCTGTAGCCTCCTCCCGCCCACCCTCCCACTTATTCGACCCTCCACAAGGTCACGTTTGGGAATGGTCGATTTTCTTCTCTTTTTCTTAAAGGAAGACTTTCCTCTTTCGCTGCAAGAAGAGCGTTGCTTGTTTTCTTCTCGTTTGTTTCTCTTGTGTTTCACTGTTGCCTTTTTGTTTCGCTTATCTTTTCAGAAAATTTGCCATTACGAGGGAATTATATATTATATATATACGTATATATATATATATATATATATATATATATATATATATATATATACATGTGTGTGTGTGTGTGTGTGTTCAGTTATCCACGCGTAATTTATTTTTCACAAATATTACACCTTAAATATCGTTTATATTTTATATATATATATACCATATATCTATATATATATATATATAATATATATATATATATATATATATATATATGTTATATGTATGTATGGTATGTATGTATATATACAAAGAGAGTGAGAGAGATAGTAGGAAGGAAATTGCTGAAAAATCTTTTGATAATGTTGTGATTTTCATGATATGAATAAGCTAATCATAATGCCAGCAACCACGAAACACGTGACTTGATGGCTGTAACCTTTTAAACGAGTGTTTATGTGCCTTTTGTTCATTTGTGCATCAGCACGCGCGTGCGTATACTTTTGTGTAAAACGTGTTAGTGTTCGTGACCGCGTTTGTTCTGCAAAAACAAGCGTCCTTGGTTTACTTAGGCTCGGGCTAGTTTTTGTGACTCCACCCCCGACACACCCGCTGTTCCTTAACCCCCCTTCCTCCATCAACCAACCCCCCCGCCCCTCTGTCTTACTGCTGTGTCGTTGGATATTTTCTATTTTATAGCTCATTTAAGTAAAAGCATTCGCCTGGTGTATGCAGTGACGTGTTCGTACAATATTTTTACAGTTTCAGCCACACATTTTCATTTTTTAGCAGTGATACAAATTCAAGAATTATCAGAGAACAGGAAAATTAGGAGCAATATTGCAAGCTTTGGCAACCGTCATTCACTTTCGGTTTCCTTCCGTGGGGTTGACTAGGGACCAGGCAACCCTTGTCCATGGGTGGGGTGGGTATGGTAATAAGGTAAGGGAAGGGCGTCGGGGCCTGTGGGTTGGTGGTGTTACCCCTTGGTCTTCCCAAGGGACATGTGTGTTTCAGGTTTTTATATCATTACTACATTCGGGAAGGGCTTTTTGAAGATTGATTTCCTAACGCTCGGACATGCTGGTTGAAGGATACTCTTAACATGTTTGCTAAAATATATGGCTCCTCTAGCTGTAAATACCTTCCTCTCTCTCTCTCTCTCTCTCTCCTGCCTAGTCCTGTTTGCCTATGGCAAATGTTCATGATATTGTTCAACATTTTTTCTTTTTGTGCTACAGAGACGCCGTCTTACGCTTATACTTGTCACCTACACCAAAGTGGCTAGACACTATAAGAGGGTCAGTTGACAAATAGCCTTGACGTGACTATGTATGTTAGTTGTAACCTATGCTATTGGAAATTGAGCTCTCAATGCCGAGTTTTAATTTCTTCCTATTTCTGTTGCCATTTTATTTTATCTCCCCAAAGCAACGGTTAATATTCCTGACATGGGATAATTTTATCTTACTTTACTATGGTGTCTTGAAAAGGCTGGTTCTATCCATAAAACATAAAATTAAATGCGAATGAGAAGTAATTCAATAAATGAACAGATGAATACATAAAAAGTCAGTATTCTTATATATATATAATATATATATATATTATATATATATATATATATAGAGAGAGAGAGAGAGAGAGAGAGAGAGAGAGAGAGAGAGAGAGAGAATAAAAAATAATCTACCGCCCATATTAAATAAACAATTTACACATGAGTGAACAGATAAGGAAGATATATAATCCACGTCCCCGTCAAGTAGCTGGCAGTGAAAGTGCCCGAAAGGACCAAGTACCAGATCTGCGAAGGGATGGACAGCGATGACTCAGACAAAATGCATCACCAGGACTACCTTATGCATCTCCAGTCATCCAGTTTCCCGCTGAGGGATTTGGATTAAACAGAGGACAATTATTAATCTTTTTCATTGTTGGTTGGTTTAAATTAGGTTGGCCTTATGCAACACGGGTACTCCCCCCACCCACCACCAAGGCATCCCATAAGTGTTATAAGGGATGAAAGGAAGTATAAGGCCTGGGGTGGACCTCTGGACTGATAACAACAGAGAAAGGTTTTGAGCCAAGTTCAACATTTTATTTGATTGATTATGCGTTCCAGTTATTTATTTATTTATTTATTATTTTTTTTAAATACCTAGTTATCTGTTCTTTTCAACTGCGACATTGAAGGTAGTGTGTCGCACTTCGGCACAGAAATGTGAAATTAAAATTTAGATTAAGACTTAGAAATTGTTTAAATGAATTTTCACCTTAATATTGGCCATTTATGTAAAATGTTTCAATTATTTCGACTGTTCAGCTTTATTATAAGTATTGTCATTTTACTGCTACCAGGAAAAGATGCCAATGCTTAAAAATGTTTGTGGCACCTAATGTTAAGACGTTAAAAAGGTTCATATCTCTGTTGAAAGACGATTTGAGTTAGGCCTTATTTATTTTATTGAAGCAGAACGTACTGTATTTGTTTGAAAACAGATTTATAATTTATTGTGTATAAGAGTTTGTTGTGTTAACTGTAGGACTGTATCTACGCTTTGTCTTGAAAAATGAATACGAACTGAATGTAATGTTATTAACGTCGTTTCTGGTGGATAACTTTGGAAGTTTATTGAAAAAGAGAATTTTTTTAGTATAATTTGGTTATATGAGTGTCTCGCAATTAAACTGAAAACCTTCTACTGTTGAAAAACAGCTGACTTGACTAAAACTTGATCAAGTTACAGAAGAGAGGAATAATTTCTTTGGATAAATAGGAATCATTTTTGTTAAACATCGAAACTCTATAGGAAATAGGCGTGGAAGGAATTAAAGCTATTCGAAGCTATAAAATGGATGTAAATTACATGTATTTTGTATCATGTAAAAGATAATTAGTGTAAGCTTTTACCCTAAAAGCGTGCATTTAGACAGTGAGGCAGTTATCGGGATGAAGATACACAGATTTTGCTTGAAGTATCGACGTGGGCACCGTATTAATTGGTGTGAACGTAGTCGGTCTTAGGTTGTAAAGTTAATAGGAAAATGCCAAAAGAGTTGGGCGAATAGACTTTCATGTCAACAAACAGGAAATGATGCTCGTGAAATTTTCCTATTCGTAAAGCAGCTGAACTTTGAAAATAATGAACGATTTCTTTCACCGAGTAGTACTTGAAAGATCAAGACGAGTAGACATGATGCAGGTTTAATTAAAGTCAAGGTGCCGCTGGGGAGTTTTCAACAATGGGTTATGAAATTTGTGATGCAGGGGCTTCATCTCACTTCAGCGGTTAAGAGCCGATAGCCGGTAATTCTGGTTGCTTAATCCTTTGTGAACTCTCCCATACAGGGAAGTATGGTTGGCATGGTGATGTGTATAGGCGAAACTTACCATTGCCCAGATATAAATTTTTTCACGCTTTCATTCTGTAATGTTTATTCATTAGACTTTGCGTATTCTGTTGTCTGGATGCTGTCTAGGCAGGTTTTCATGTGCTTATGTGTATGATTTTATAAAAATATGTTCTTCGTGATGATAAATAAATATAAACCTACAGGATTATTGCGAATATCTGGAAGACCACAATGGCTCGCACATGACAGGGTGACTTAGATGTGCGTTAAGTCCTTTATAACCAGCCATTTAACCTTGACCTCCCTTGAGTCACATTGAAGCAGAGCTAACGAATGCAAACGGTTCAATCAGTCCTCGGGCTTTGAAATCCTGCCACCATAAACTTGCTTTGTGCCTTGATTAGTATGCTGTAGGCATGGCCAGCCTCACCCTCTCGCGGGAAAGCAGCAAGGATGGGTGAGGGTGGGGGGAAGGGGGGGCCCCATCATGTTTTTTGATGGCTTAAAAATGCTAACCTATAAAGTGTACTGATGGATGGAGTCAAGACGTGATGTTGTTGTTTTTTATTCATCCTTCCCATTTTAACAGAGGATTTAAGGAAGACTGCGTGTGTGTGTGTGTGTGTGTTCGAGCGCGCTTCAGGAAAGCCACCACTTGAATCTGCAAGAAAAGAAATTTGGCTCATTTGTAAAACAGAATCAGCTATCAGCATGGATGACTGAAACTTGTTTTCCATTGCAAGTAACTCGTAACATTTCCAGATTAGATATTTTGTTTACGGTGATTGTTTATATCTGATGGGTGCATTAATGTTGCACTTTCACCGGTCTCAGATTAATCTCCTCGGGAAATTTCGCACACAGGCCATGGCCACTTCAAAACCTTCTGTACGTGGTGTTATTTTTATAATGATTTTTTCAGAAGTAATTTACTTCTGGTTGTTCACATTGTGAGAATCTGGACTTTTCTTAATATGGATAAAAGTATGCACTTCTTTCTTGGTGATTGTCATTAAAATTACTGGGGTATATGAAAGTAAATTTTGTTCTTTTCGATTGTAACACAGACATTCTTGACGTTAGACGTCAGGAGAATTATAGTTATCAGAGGAAACATCACTGAATGCAGATAATGAGCAGAAGACAGCTGTAAATTTTGGGACGGCAAAAATTAATTTTGAATAGACTAATTTTTCCAGATTATTGCTTTCGAAATTTTAATTTTTGTCTGTTTGTGTGTGTATCATTATTAATGACAAAAATTTGAGTTTCTTCAGTTTTATTTGAACTTATTTAAAATTCTAGAAATGCTTTCCCTAAATTTATCCCGTTTTTTCACGGCAAAAATACCATAATTCCCATTTCTCACGAATTTCAGTGAAACAAGATTACGATTTTTTTTTTCATTTAATTTAGTATTTAGTCATCCCTCGCTTTTAAACAGTTCACAATAAATTGAAAGAGTAAAAAAAAAAGAATAGCACTCGAAGTTTTAGTAGACTTTTTTTTTTTTTTTTTTTTTTTTTTACAGAGGAACACGTTTCAATATCCTTACTGTAGACCGCTTACCTAATCTGTAGCTCAGTGATAACGATTTGTGAATAGGCCAATTAGGAAAGCGGAATTGCGAATAGGTATGGGATTATTACGTGTCACCGGCTACGCCCCCCGCCACGGAGCCGTAGATTAATGAACTTAGTGGCCTACCTTTCCCCAACAATTTAGCTCTACGTGAGAAGATCAAGCTCTCTCTCTCTCTCTCTCTCTCTCTCTCTCTCTCTCTCTATTATATGTATGTATGTATATATATATATATATATATATATATATATTATATATATATATATATATATATATATATATGTATGCTTAAAAAATCACAGTAGATGCACGTGACCTTGACAATGTATTAGTAAAGACGAAAGCGCTTGGATTTCTGTCTTTCATTTTCTTGTGGTATTCGCTTATATATATATATGTGTGTTATGTGTGCAGTGCGTGTGCGTGTGCGTGCGTGTATGTTTAAGCATTCTTACTTCACTTTCACTTCGGTAGCATCCAGTTGTTGCATTTTACTGTTCTTTTTTTCTGTAATTTATTTCTCGTGCATGTACGCTAGCCGTTCTCCACTTCCATCACGTCCAAAGTTTCCTTACAAATAACAACAGCTTTTTCTCCTTAGTTGTGACATCTCTCGCTTGTATTAACGTACCATCCATACTACCCATACTGAAGCACCATCCATAATATCGCACCATCGTCTTGGCAAGCCTTAACATTAACTAAATTATTCATATTATGACCTCTTTAAACATTTATCTGTCAATGGAATTTCAGATATATAGTATATTATATATATATATATATATATAGTTTGTTTATATGATATATAATTATATTTTTATATTATTTTTTTTTTTTATTATTTTTACTTTATATATATTATATAAATTTTATATTTATATATATATCATTGTAATAACTCTTACTCTGGATTTTATATATCAAACACCCTAGGGAAGAAATGGAACGCAGTTGTAGATACTGGCTGGTTTCGGGCTTTATTGCTAAGACATCTTCAGAGGACTCAGAAGGTGTTTTAACAATAAAGTAGGCACAGTCAGTAACTATAACTGTTTCATATATATATATATATATATATATATATATATATATATATATATATATATATCGAGCTACAAATGTCCTTTAATATCTAATTCGCTCTACCTTGGAATTAATATATTTTCATATATGTTTAACCGAGGGAGAATTTATTAAGCGATAATAGAATTGGCGGCCGACGGGCACGAACCATCGACCTCTCAATTCCAGGAGTGGCAGTGAAGCCTTAGCCAACCCACGATGGTTCGTGACCGTCGGCCGCCAATTCTATTTTCGCTTAATAAATTTCCCCTCGGTTAAACTTATAGGAAAATATATTAATTCTGAGGTAGAGCGAATTAGAGATTAAAGGACATTTGTAGCTCGATATATGTATATGAATCACGGTAATGTGATATGACTTATATATATATATATATATATATATATATATATATATATATATATAATGTGTGTGTGTGTGTGTGTGTGGTGTGTGTGTGTGTGTGTCGTGTGTTGTGTGTGTGTGTGTGTGTGTGTGTGTGTGTGTGTGTGGGTGTCTTTGTGTATTCAGATCTGCCTGTGTATGTACGGAATGGTCATAACTCTATGGGTTCAACACATAGTATTTGGAATCCGACTCTGATAGGGTTGCGCCTTCGATTTGATTTAGAGAGAAATATAATTACTTAATAACCGCCTATAATAAGGGCTTGGTTAATTAAAAATATTCAGTTCATGCTTTCCATGCCGTGACAAAGATGCAGAGACGTTCCAAAGTTGTCCTCGAATTCTCCATTCAGTGTGATTTTAAAGCCATTTTGAATTATCTGTGAAGGAAGAGTCGTTTTTGGTGATTATATGTCTTTTTTATTATTTAGCAATCCCTTAATGCATAAAGGAAAATCTTTGGACATCTACCAGGGGATTCACCCACTTGTTATTGCTTTCATTCAAGCATTTCGTTATTTTTAGTTTCGTAATCTATCTGTGACTTGATGAATGATAAACAGTCATTCAGGTCAGAATATTAATTACGTGTGAAAGTATGAACAGTTAATAATAGGAGATGGTACATTTTTTTTCACACAGGAAAAATAGAGTATATTAAACAGATGTGTAGTTCCCAAAAATTAGATTTGTTTATTCTGTGACAACTGTCAGACTATATTTGCAGCTTTGTTAGTAACATGTCAACAGGGATTTCATCTGGTTTTTTGAGTGACTACTTTGAAAATTGCCACCTTTCACAGAGTACGCCCAACAGTGAAACTTATTCCACTCCATATATACGGATTCCAGGTGAAGATAAATAAAGGCTTACTGCAGGGACCACAAAACACATCATCTAAAAAGCTCATGTAAATAAACCATTGCCTTTTAGATGATGCGTTTTGTGGATCCTGTCGTTGCTGTAAGCCCATAGATATATATATATATATATATATATATATATATATATCTATATATATATATATATATATATATATATATATATATGGATATGTGATTATCCATCTGCAACTGTGGGATTTGTATCTCAAGATTTTAGTGCAAATTCAATGTCATTCTAGCATTTGTAATTGTGTACCGTATGCAGTACTTCCAGTGCCTTCAGAGATTCTGGAATTAACCGTGAGAGCTTCAGAATTCATTTTTGTAGTATCATGGACTGACGTGGTTTCTCTCCCTCTCTCGTCTCTCTCTCTCTCTCTCTTCATTTGTAATACCTTTCACAGGTGCGCTTGCTGTCAGACTTTATAAAAAAAAGTTCCATTTATTTTCTCCATATATAGTACGATTGTATGCGAGGTAGCTTGCCCGTCGTGACTGCTTTTAAAACCACTTAGCTTTAGCTTTAAGACTTTTAGTCTAGTCTGCCCCACTTTTCATAATTGGCTATATCGAAAAAAGTTTTGCCAATTTTGGTGCTAATGCTACGCGTACCATGAGCTGTGCATGCTTCACTTTCAGTCCAGCTGGTGTTTTTCATCTCTTTTGGCGCCAATTTAGTTCATGCTTGCTTGCTTGCTTTGGGGGCCTTTAGGTGTTTTTGGATCGCAAAGCGACTTGCGGCCTGGTTTTGCGTCGCCGGCTCAATATTTGTTTTGTTTGTTTGTATGTTTTTTTGTTTGTTTGTTTGTTTTTTGCATGGTGTTTTTATCAGACTAAAACGTAAAATTTTGTTTGTTTGTTTGTATGGTGTTTTTACGTTGCATGGAACCAGTGGTTATTCAGCAACGGAACCAACGGCTTTACGTGATTTCCGAACCACGTTGAGAGTGAACTTCTATCACCAGAAATACACATCTCTCATCCACAATGCCCGAGAATCGAATTCGCGGCCAATAGGCGACGTAAAACCAGTCCACAAGTTTTATTTTTTCGAGCGCTCTGAGGAAGAATGTCGTCAGATACGTTTGCCATTATTAAAAGAAAAGAACAAAAAAAAAACCCATATAGTTACCTCTGTTTAGAAAATTAAGTCTGCTTTCATTTCAGCTCGTGAGAACAGCCAATCATCTCTCTCTGTCTGTCTGTCTGTCTGTCTCTCTCTCTCATCCTCATTACTCTAAGGAAAATTGTTAATTTATCCAATTGGCTTGATTGAATTCAATTTCCCATTATTTTTTAAAGTGCGTTAAAGTTGTTCGGTTATACTCCTTATGATTTTGCGATATTGAGAATTCTAAATTTGTTATGAATATACACTGAAAATTCCTGTAATTTTTGCCTTTATTAGGAAGCTCTTCATTATTTCATAATTGCATTTTTGCCAAATATGCCCCATTTTGATGAGAGCAAATGTCAGTAGGACCGGTAACCTCATGCCCTCTTTTCTAAACCTGAACCGAAATGAGTAAAAGAAAATAGAAAAGAAAGGGAGAAGGATAAGGCGAATTACGAAGGAATAGATTTGTCTGCTTTTCTGAGGGGAAAAATTAAAGTGTCAAGAAAATCAGAGCAGAGAGAGAGTACCAGCCCTGTGTTTCATTCTGAGTCATTCAAGTAAACAGGAGAATCCCTTTCTGTGGGACGTATCCAGTTATTCAGTAAAGCGTAATTCTTCCAGTTCATCAATAACCTCTCTCTCTCTCTCTCTCTCTCTCTCTCTCTCTCTCTCTCTCTCTCTCTCTCTCACGTGATGCTAAAAGACAAAAGGTTAATTGTCAACTGCTGTGAATCAACAAGCATATTCAGAACTCAGACAATGCTAACACTACGTCACTTAGCGTCTTATTGTCTTGTCAAAAAGCGATTCTTACTTGGCTCATATCTGCTGAGGAATGCGTATGTGGTATTTAGAAGACTTTCATCATTGCTGCTGTTTGCTGAAGATGTAACTTACCATCAGCTAGGTATTCAGTGTTGCTTCATGTCAGCATTAAAAAAATTCTTTATTATTGATTGATATGAACCTAGACAGTTATTTATCGTTTTATTTTTTGATACACTATTTTTTATTGTTATACCCTGATTGTGACCATTATATATAAGCTTTATTCATTATTTAGTAATCAAAACCACATCACACATGAAGGAACTTGAAAAACTTGCAATTGTTTATACAATATATTTTATTGTAAAGTTTAGTAGTTTATCATTGAAAGTATAGTATTAAATCAATGCTTTGGGGACGAAACTACCATAATTCTTATTGTTTCCGTTGTAAAAGGATTTTAACCTTTTATATCTGAAAGATACAACCTCGCTCCCTATTCTTAAAAGTTAGTTAATGGGAAAATGATTGCAATACTTTTCACAAGTTGCTTTCCCAGAATCCAAATTAATTTCTAATTTCTTAACAATAACACTGTGTTTGTCTGTTGTTTTTCAAACATTGTATGTTTTCGAATGTATTTCTTCTCTTTAGATTGTGATTCTGCTTTTATTTCATTATTTTATTTTCTCCTACGATCTTATCTCGGAGGGAAGTTCTCATTATATGTTTAATGTATGGTATGATATAATTATATAGAAATATATTAAATATTATATATTTATTATCATATCATATATAATATAATATATTATATACAGAGAGAGAGAGAGAGAGAGAGATAGAGAGAGGAGAGAGAGGAGTAGAGAGAGAGAGAGAGAGAGTTTACTATTTCTCAAACGTGACATGTATATGTTATGTCTGTTAGTGTATCTTTCTATCTACCTCTATCTATCTATCTATATCTTTATCTATTCTATCTATCTATCTACCTATATAATATATATATATATATATATAGTATATATATATATAATATATATATAATATATATATATATCATACATACTCACACGTGTTCAAACACACACACACACACACACACACACACACACACACACATATATATAATAATATATATATATATATATATATATATATATAATATATATATATATATAGAGTACATAGATAGATACACTCTCTCTCTCACACACACACATATAATCAACGTGACTCCTTTAAACCCGTCTGTTCTTTTCCCTTTTGACGTTTGCTCCAGTAAATCTGGTCAATCACAATTTCCATGGCTGATTTCGTCTCGAGGGCAGGATTCGCGTCTTCCTTTTAAGAGCTCGTTGCATGCATGGCCGCCCGAGTGAAAAGTATTCGGCCCTCACCTTGCTCTTATTTTCATTTTATTTGTCTTCATTATGAAACTCCTTTGAAGACTTCAATGCAATTTTTCATCTCAGGGATAAGGACTTTTTTACTTGTTTTTATTTTGATAGTGGATTATTGTGAAAACTTCTGTAGATATACTTGATTTAGCATTTATTTTAGGATACAACCATCGTCCTGCTAATAATTCTGAATACTTGAATGTGAGGTTTTAATCTAAAAGCTAAATGACTTACATTGCGTTCTCAAATACTTCGTATTTATCTCTATAATTATGTACCCAATTTAAATGGTGATTTAGATCTGGGTTTTTCTAATCTTGTGCCGAGAGATGAAGTGATTATTCTACAGACTTTTTCATTACTAGGATGTAATCCATTCTTTCCGTTGCTGACTATTCTGCAGAAATGTAGATGTAACTAATCACTCTGTAAAGGATTTAAACCTTGGATCATTAACCAAATAACGGCTCGTCTTTCTCCGATTTGACGTAACTTTGACAGTAGCGTCAAAATTTTTTTTTTATTATCGTACATACCCACGGCGATGCAATGATAAACAGTAATTATAAGCTCTAGTAGCAGTGGTAACTTTTATTAGAAATCTTATCATAATAACGTAGATAATAGTGACTGATAACATCAGTGCACAACCTTACATTTTATCTTATGACACTTAACCCTTAATCCCTATGTTGGCCGAGCGAAAAGAAATATATTCGTGTTCATTGCTATTGTCCTTTCTGTGCTCAGTCATCTGATTATTATAGGTCTATATATATATATATATATATATATATATATATATATATATATATATATATATATATATATATATATATATATATATATATGTGTGTGTGTGTGTGTGTGTGTGTGTGTGTGTGTGTGTGTGTGTGTTTGAAGTTGATAATTTGCGCATTGAGATTCATTTTGAGTGATCTTATCTGCTTCTTTTGAATTCTTTCAAGTTTCTCATGAACAATTTTATCTTTCATGTTTGTCATAAATGACTGTATCTGTTTTTTTGTGTTTTTTTTTTTATTTATATAATTCAGAAAAAAAAACAGAGCAAACGAAACTTGGCAGCTATTATTCGGTGCAGAGGAACCCACATTAAAGAACATTGTACTTAAACCTTAACTGGAAATTTGGACTAGTTTTCCACATCGATTCAAACCGAAGACAAAAAATGCAATCACCAGCGATGCAGAGCATATTGAGAAGGGACCGCATGCGGTTGCATTAGCAATCCCCTTTTGTGAATCACTGCTTGAACAGTCCTCAATGCTTTTCCTGCTTGGACAGTTCGTGCTTCAAATCTTTAATGATTTTCCTCGTCAATATTTTGTTTTTGCTTCTAAACAAATGCAGTGGGGTACGTAGGGTTGAATGGTACGTGTGTCGAATTCGTTATGTTGGTTTCTCCTCGCAAGCACGGGATTATGGACGTGCTGGTGGTAACCCCATTCCTCTCCCGCTATCTCTCACTTTTTGTTTTGTTTGTTTATATCTAACTCTTTCTTGTCAAGGCTGTCTTTTGACCTTCCTCGACATTTTTTTTAGACATCTTAGCCAGGTGCATTTTCACATAACCCTTTTATTTGTTATGACTTGGAAGTGAAAATTTTCTCTTACTTCCTGTCAGTTTTACAGATTTAATTTTTTGTTTTCACGTCCTTTGAGGAATACATCCCTTGGTCAGCTTTCTTTTCACAATCACCCAGCTGTTATCATCGGTCAAGTACCTTTCTTCTCTTATTTACGCTTACGTTTTTGCTCTCTACTTAGACCCCAGTCTTTGTGTGCCTCCCCCTATTTCCTCCTTGACCCCTCTTATTTTATTGTTCTCCATCCTGCCATATGAAAAGTACAAAGTGATCTAATGGATGTTTTCGGTAGCGCGTTGGCATCAGTAAGTAGTTGCATGTAGCTTACGTCAGCAACTTATATCTGCAACTCACTGGCGTGTTCGGAGTATCGGATAATTGAATAGATGGCATTGAATCTAATCTTTCAGTGCCGTTTCACATCGTCGGCCGTGTTTGTTTGTTTGTTTTTGTCTGCCTCCCCTGATTGAAGACTCCGAGAAATTGGCATGGCTTGCCCTTTGTTTCATTTGTTGTACCGTTGTAGAGCAACACACGAAATGACTTGGATGTATGCCAATATGCCCCTGTTTGGAATGGATAACGGATCATTCTGAGTTTATTTCTGATCTGTTTGGTCGATATTTAGACTTGTTGCGTTACTGGAAGCTTCATGGAAATATGTTTTGCTTACCGTTTAAAATCATGTACACAATCGTTGCCAAGTTCAACGGGTAAACGAAAGTCTCCAGACACATCTGAATTTAAAAGTCTCCATCGATTAGGGCGTGATAATCTACTGAAATAAGCCGTCTGATTATGGAATCAGGAGATGCGAGGTAGCCCGAACTCCCTTCTCAAACCGTGACTTGTTATACAGGTAGGTATTTAGTTCGGATATCCATTTACAGTAAATCTTGTAGATGCAAGGACGGTTTTGTGGAAGTGCGTATGTGCGTCCGCCTACTCGTGGCCATGAATTCTGTTCAACTCCCTTTCCCTTTCGGCCCTCCGCTTGTTGAGAAAAATTTTGGGGGCTGGATGATGATTAGTGGGAGGCTCAGGCCATCTCCTCATAATTAAATATGTCGCTTCTCGACGACAAATCCTGTTGACATTTTTTTTTTTTAGGAGGCTTAAAAAGTGTAACTAAGTGCTCTTCTAATGCCTGTTCCTTAGATCTCTCTCTCTCTCGAATCAAAGTGAGATTGCCATTATAATGCGTTTATGTGTATTTAGTACCTTGTCCGGCACCCGAGTGATTGCCCACTATTAATGTTCATATTCCATATCGATGAGAGAAATCTGCGCATGTGAATGTTGAGGAAAGGCAACGGATTTGAATTATTTTTTCTCCTTTTTATAAGCATCCGGGTCTCTTTGAGGTGGGCGAGGTAGACTAGTTTTTATGGCTGTCTTCTCAGACCACACCCCCTCCCCAACGGTCTTGTGGGAGGGGCCCTCGGCAACCCACACGGGGTCACGGTGGCTAAGGAAACCCCATTCCCGCAGCCCACTTTAACACAGGTGAGATAACAACAGCATCAGTAAGACACGAGCTTCGTCTGATTGCTGCCGTTGCTCCTCCTGCCTCTCTCGCTACAATGATTATTTTTTGCCCCCCCCCCCCTCTCTCTCTCTCTCTCTCTCTCTCTCTCTCTCTCTCTCTCTCTCTCTCTCTCTATATATATATATATATATATATATATATATATGTGTGTGTGTGTGTATATGTATATATATATATATAACATATATATATATACATATATATATATATATATATATATATATATATTATATTATGCACAAGCACACACACACACATATATATATATATATATATATATATATGTATATATATATATATATATATATATATATATATATATATATATATATATGTAGAATGTTTTTTAATCTCACATTCAAGGTAAGAAGTTTTTACGCAGCTTGCGAATTTCAGTTATGATAACTCTGGATCCCCCAACCCCATTTATTTTGTTTACGTTTAGTACAGTATAATTTTTAAATGGAGGTAAGTTGTTGGTAGTAATATATATTGTCAAACAAATTTTGTAATTTAAGTCTTCCTGTTCAAACCTATGTAGGCGGTTGTTTACCAAGCCATTAACCTAAGACTTTTTTTTTTTTTTTTTTTTTTTTTGGTCATGGGTAGGCATTGCTTACAGAGAATTTGTTAAGTGTGACACGTTTAACCTGGTCTCTCGCTTTCTTCATTATAATTATATATATATATATATATATATATATATATATATATATATATATATATATTATATATTATAAAGTGCAGATTTTATCAAAAACTTCATATAAAGGAAAATTGAAAGAGTTCACCGAAAATGAACGCTTAATGCTCAGGAGGAGTAGTTTTAAGAAAAGAAGAATAAAATAGGTATCCTATTGTTGCCCTTCATATCCTTCTAGTAATTGGTACGTTGGCAGAATATATTAAACTGGTCATCGTCGGGTGAGTCCATCAAGGAAATGACAGAATGGTGGGCCCAGTGTATGGGAACAAAATAGCCTCGGGATAGTTAGTTAGGCCTTTATGTTGAGTAAAATCATCAATAACAGGTTATAGGACGCGTTGTTCCTCTCTCTCTCTCTCTCTCTCTCTCTCTCTCTCTCTCTCTCTCTCTCTTCTCTTCTCGATCTCTTCCTCTCTTCTTCTCGCTCTCTCACACACACACACATATCGACCTGCTACTTCAATGGTCGACAGTTCGAACTTCGAGAGAAGGAGGTTATTGTTCAAACACACACAAACATGTACACACACACACACACACACACACACACATACATATATATATATACACACGCATACATACGCACTAAAAATCTCAAATATGCACTTGATTTGATTATCACCTGAAACCACAAGGAAAGTTTAAAAAGAAACGACAGATTGCAAAATCTAATATCTCACCCGAAAATAATTGTCTTTCGGGTGATTTGCCAAATATTCACAAGCGAGAAATAAATTGTAAACAGCGACGCTGAATAAGAATGTAGTACTCGCCAGGGATGAAATCCGAGAACACAACTTTCCAAGCAGGCACACCAACTCGAACTTTGCATAAAACCCCAGAAATGGCAATTGACTTCAATGTTTTCGATTCCGTTAAGGAAGATATTCCTTGCAACAAGACCTTTTGACCAATCGTGCCTTATGCAAGCATGGCACGTGATCCCTATCGCAGAACAGCCTTGTATTGAGTGGAGCGACAGAAAAAATAAGGAAAAGGATGTGTAACGAATGTTTATTGAGGAAATATAGACCTCAACAGTGGTCATTGAGAAGAATGGTCGGATTGAAAATTAAAGGGCAGTTATAGAAAATAGATTATTATTATTATTATTATTATTATTATTATTATTATTATTATTATTATTATTATTATTATTATTATTATTATTATTATTATTGAGATTTAAAATTTTTTGGCGCCAGTTATTTTCTAAATTTTATTTTTCGTAGTGAAATGAAGTGTTTATTATTGTTGTTAATCTGCAATATAAAATCTCTTCATTTTGTTCATTTATTTTGCGAGTATATATCATTTCAACTATTGCCCAGAACATTTAGATTCTGATTCTAAATAATATTTTGATCCTCTGTGCAGCTCAAAGCAAATTGATCTTAATGTGCTTATAAATATGTTAAGAGATATATAATTTTAAAACGGAAAAACTGGAAGTGTGATATGAAATGCTGTGAGGCATAGAATTTCCAGTAGTCAAAGCCGAATAAAATAAGATATAGATGCGAGTGTAAGATGAAAATATTGAGTAAGACAACACATAATGTTTGTTTTATACATATCTGTGTGAGGCATTTATTTCATGAACGTTTTCTGTTTTTTTACAATTTCAGATTTTATCTTCTATACCTTTATTACTATAGTAGTAAACTTCACCATCGTAATGTAATGTAACTGCTCATGTAATGTATTTCTTGCTCATTTTATTCTTGCTCATTTTATTCTTTTGTTGGAAGGTTAGAATAAAACGAGATAGACGGCAAGATATAGCTTAATCTTAGGCGTTGCAGCGATACGAAGTGCAGACCAACTTAAAAAGAGTTCCTTTAATGGAGATCAGATAAACTCACTGTGAGACTGTGAGGTGGTTTTTTGCTGGGAAGCAACAGTATTTCAAGTACAGGCACACAGGACGGCGGCCAATCTGAGCGCGTCTGTTGGGCCGTGTAATGAGGTACATGAAGTCGGACAGCTCAACCAATTAGAATCGGCAAATTTAAAGGGATTATTAGTCTCTCTCTCTCTCTCTCTCTCTCTCTCTCTCTCTCTCTCTCTCTCTCTCTCTCTCTCACACACATTCTACCCGGTTTCAGGACAAGAAGAGTGTGGTGAAAATATTTAGATATAAGTTAAGGTGGGCATCTGCTCGTTTGTATGTATACACATAAGCGTAGTTATGCCTTGTAATAATTCTAAATAAGCAACTGTCATACTCCGCCTACACAGTTATGCCCATTGTTAGTCGAGTGCCTAATCGCCGCCGCTGGACTTTCGTTTAGTATTTACCAAGTAGCCATTTCCACACTGAAAACTTGAAATTCATGGCCAGCAGGTAGCTACACCTTGTGTACATATCGTCTCTTGATCATTATCTTTCGACGGCTTCTTTTATTTATTTATTTACTTATTCATTTATTTATTTTTCCCTTGTAGATCTCAATCGGGAATGTTACTCTATGAATAGTTTCCGATTAATGGAATTTTTGACATGTAATTAGTGCTAGTGACAGTCAACTTCAACTCAGCAGTTGATGGCACCAGCGGGTTGAAATGTCACAGCAGTAATTTTTGACTGTCCAGGTATTCATGCACGCCATTTCGAATGTCAGTCTTGGTGAAGTATTCAGATTAATACGATGGCGTTTGAATTATCTTCAGGAGACGATTGCTGAGTGAAGTCTATCAATGATATGCAGATCAAGAACAAAGCAACTTGCTTTTTTCGTAATCCCATTTTTTTTAAGGAAAAATTATTAATTTTTCAGGCTATTCTGAATAAACCGTCAAACCAATGTAGCCTGGTGCATATAGCTCATGTTTCCTGCCATATTGTACGTTTCAACTTGGTAATTTAACATCAGTTATCTCAAGTAATTCATTAGCTTCATTGTTATGAATTAATATACCGATTTTTTGTGCAAATATAACTGCCTAGAATCGTTGAAAAGCAACGGGATCAATCGCCAAAGATCCTTGACATATTCTTATGAAGTATTGTGGTCCATATTATCATTGAATTATTTACTTAGACCGCTATTGCCAGATAATGGCAACGGTAGCCTGTGAGAATTAAAACAAGACAACGTTAAAGATGGTTAACAGCCATAGATAAGAAGGAATGGTGGTAATTGGATGGAAAGTAAAAGAGAAAGCAATGCAGATTGGGTCCGAAAAAGACATTAGGCAGTAGCTTCAATTTGTGTATACAGTGTCCTTACAAGTACTGTGTGTGTGTATGTTTGTGTATGTGTGTGAGAGAGAGAGAGAGAGAGATGAATAGTTTTATTTGCTTGGTAAAATGGCTTTACAGCATCAAAGGTAGCAATGAGAGAGAGGGAGAGAGAGTAGACTGGAACAAAGCAGAGAGAATGATGTATCGCTCCTGCCACCGGCACTTACAACCTTTTTCCTTAAACGGACAATCGATGGACGGCAGAGCGGGGTTTCCATTGCTTTGGGCTCCTGTTATTCAGTTTTACGGGCAGTTGAGCCAGGTGGAATAGATGAAATCGTGATGTAGGGAAGGGCCTTGTGTTCCTAATCGATATTTCATGGGTGATTAATTTTGTCTTTGGACATCATTTCCATTCACCATTTTTTTATTATTATTATTTTTGTTTTTGTTTTCTTGTCGCAGTCTTTGAAATGGACAATTTGATTGCATTTTTATGGAGATTTTTTCATAGTTTTTTCGATTCACTTGTCATTGATGCCGTATTCGAGAGACGGATTTATTTCTGGCATGGCATTTGAATAAATCAAGCCTATACTTCGTCGGTTCGTATTAGCGATTCAGAGATATGTTCAGAAATTCTGAGAATTCTTTTTTTTTTTTAGCTAGATATTTATGGCATTATTAGGTCTACTAAGATTTAGAATTGTTACTGATTCAAGGAAAGATGAAGGGTGTTAGTACATGTTTACTTATGTAAGTATTTATGTATGTATGCAAAAGTACTCTTCATCTGTCGTTTATTCAAGAGCGGTTTTCAATCTAAGTCAACCTAATAATAGTATAAAATTCTAGTTATACAAACACGGCTTCTCCGAATTTATAAATATGTATGTATTTATATATATATTATGTAGAATATGGAGAATAGGAATCGTTGACATAAGAATGGCACTGAGAGCATTTAATATTAATGGCATGACAAGAGCAATCAGACGCAAGAGTAAACATATTAATCATCGTAGGTTAAAGCATTCTGTGACTGATGAGATGTGGCTCCGGGTGATTATTAATGGCTTTTCTTATGCAGATTGCTACCAGCATGCAACGGAGGGCAGTGGGGCACACCTCAGCTATTGATAACCACTGGTTGCTTGCGTTGCTTTAAGCCTCAAAATTTAAGGAATAGGTTTTGGGTGTTTACTCATTTTTTTTTACCAATTGGTTTTGTGTACGGTGTCCTTGGAAAGGTAGTAAGCATCTAAGATTCCCATAGATACATACTTACCATTATCTGTATCTGCTTATCTTTCTATCTGTCTTTGTATATATCTATGCATGTACATACATACATACATACATAAAGGTATAAATCACGAAGGAAAAATAAACAACGGAGTTTCTGCAAGATCTTTCGACTCAACGTCCTTTACTCAGCAGATAAACTGACTTACATGAGGAATTGACAGTACAGGAAAGGTCGTATAACGGACAGATAGGGATTATGAGGAGATTATTACCTAGAATCCTGCACACCTGGAGAATGAGTAACCTTTCCAAACAAGCATAAACATGGGTACAATAAAAAAAAAACAAGAGATTAACTCAATCTGCTCAGACACAGGGACAAGACAATTAAAGGATTATATAGGGCGACATCTATTCAGATCTTTGGTAAACAAAAACTTATTCCCAATACATAAACATACATATACAACGAAGATATCGCTAATGCAACTAATTTGTATTTAAGTCTGTAATTATATCTTTTAGGTCATTTCTAAAACATGTTACAAATACAAGGGTCTAAATGAAACAGGCCACGACTAATATTAAAATTACAATGGGAAGTAAGTTGTATTATGAAAGATCCTAAAAAATTCCGTGATAAAACATCGTTTGACCGTGCAATTACTGAACTACCAATCCAATTTATTCGTTGGTTGTTTTCACTTAAAGGAATGAATATTGCATTAGATGTTTGCCCAGTTTTTACAGAATATTTATGCTGGCTTAATCTTACTTCTAAGCCCTTGCTGGACTGTCCGAGATAACAAGAGGGCCAGTCCATACATGGAATTTAATATATTATGTTGTTTCTTTCCCTGGGGCCAATTCCTCATGTAAGTCAGTTTATCTGCTGAGTAAAGGACGTTGAGTCTAAAGATCTTGCAGAAACTCCGTTGTTTATTTTTCATTCGTGACTTATACCTTTATTTATGGATTTATCATGTTCCAATCTTTCGTGATTCAGTTATACATACATACATATAATATATATATATATATACATGCAGAAGCCAGGTACTATGTCGTACCTCTAAGTAAATGGGGATACAATCCACAATGAAGTAAATTCCTCTTGTAGTTTAAAATATATGTTACTTGTATAGGATTAAAGCTTTCGACCATCAACTGTGGTCTTGTTCACTAAAGTGTGATATGTCACCTCAAGGAACTGACAAGAAAGAGCACAAACATTTGAAAAAACAACGGTTAGGAAACAAGCTAGTTCAAATTATGAATGATCAGGCGGTTGAGCCCTCGTTCTTTCCAGAATTCGTCTTGATCTTCGTGGGGGAATGTTTCTATTGTCAACTGCTTGTTCTATGGTGGTTGGGTGGTTAGTTGGAGAAATGACCTGAGTGGAGTAAACAGGAGAGGAAGCAGCATCGTTATTGGCACATATATTTCTAAAGTTTGAAATTTTCCCTTTCCTACATATCTCCTCACAAATAGCTGTATTTTCTGTAATGCCAGTATTTCCTGCAAAGGTCTCGTTTAATGAAATTAACGCCCCTTCTACTACTCGTCTCAAAGTCCGGTCGTTACATGCAAAAACAACTTTTGTACCTTTAAAATTTATTGCGTGGTTTTTCTCCCATGTATGTTGCGCAATTGCACTGTATGAACTTCCCCTTCTGCAAGCAGCAACGTGTTCTTCCCTTCTCTTATCAATGGAACGTCCGCTTTCTCCCACGTAACATTCATTGCAATCACTACAAGGTATTACATATACTCCTACATTCTCTCTATTACCCGGGTTATTTTTAATGAGTTTCTTCTTGATTGTACTGTTGTACTGAAAAACTACGTCGAAGCCGTTCTTTTTCCTTTAAGCTGCCTAGAAAATTATTAAGTTCTCTATTATAAGGAAGAGCAAGAGATGCCTTAAAATCTGCCTTTTCAGTTATATCATGAGGGGCGTAAAACATCGATCTAGCTTTAGATAGAGACTGTAGTATAAAAAACTTTGGGTAACACAGTTTAGTAAAACTATCTACCAAGAAATTTATTTCGGCGTCAATGAACTGGGGATCACATATTCTAGGCAGCTTAAAGGAAAAAAGAACGGCTTCAACGTAGTTTTTCAGTACAACAGTACAATCAAGAAGAAACTCATTAAAAATAACCCGGGTAATAGAGAGAATGTAGGAGTATATGTAATACCTTGTAGTGATTGCAATGAATGTTACGTGGGAGAAAGCGGACGTTCCATTGATAAGAGAAGGGAAGAACACGTTGCTGCTTGCAGAAGGGGAAGTTCATACAGTGCAATTGCGCAACATACATGGGAGAAAAACCACGCAATAAATTTTAAAGGTACAAAAGTTGTTTTTGCATGTAACGACCGGACTTTGAGACGAGTAGTAGAAGGGGCGTTAATTTCATTAAACGAGACCTTTGCAGGAAATACTGGCATTACAGAAAATACAGCTATTTGTGAGGAGATATGTAGGAAAGGGAAAATTTCAAACTTTAGAAATATATGTGCCAATAACGATGCTGCTTCCTCTCCTGTTTACTCCACTCAGGTCATTTCTCCAACTAACCACCCAACCACCATAGAACAAGCAGTTGACAATAGAAACATTCCCCCACGAAGATCAAGACGAATTCTGGAAAGAACGAGGGCTCAACCGCCTGATCATTCATAATTTGAACTAGCTTGTTTCCTAACCGTTGTTTTTTCAAATGTTTGTGCTCTTTCTTGTCAGTTCCTTGAGGTGACATATCACACTTTAGTGAACAAGACCACAGTTGATGGTCGAAAGCTTTAATCCTATACAAGTAACATATATTTTAAACTACAAGAGGAATTTACTTCATTGTGGATTGTATCCCCATATATATACATATTATATATATATATATTGTTAGGTGATGATGCAGTCACACGTGAGGAAGATTTAAAGATTTATTTTCTACGTCTTTGGTCTGATTCACTTTATGAGTGAAAAATCTGATAGCCTCTATTTTTCTTTGTATTTTTCATATTCCCTTTCTCCTCCACATCCAGTTCTTGTTTTTTCCTCTCATTTTATGTTTATTTTAATTTTAGTAAGATATTTTCATACTCATTTCCAGTTAATTTTGTTTGTTGCTCGATTTGTCTTATAATATCTTAATCTAATTTCTATTTTTACTTTACATGTTTTGTCGGTTTACTTTTATGTAATAAGCTTTGAAGCTTTTCAATAATTCCATTCTCCATGATGTATAAATTCTTCCTTCAGTGGAAAGCTATCTATAAAATTCTTGCGGGATTCGAACTCAGTTTCCTTACATTACCCAGCCTTGGACTAGAAATAAATTCCTGCTGCTACGGCCTTCGGCACCAAAAGAATAAAAATTTCGTTGACATTACCTGCTGAAGACATTTTTTTAGGGTTCATTTTTGCCGTCTCATGTAGACTTTTTCTTCACTTGTTTTTTCTTATCTTCATCATGAACTAATTATCCTCTTCCGCTTCTCATTGTTTACGTTTTTTGTCTTTGGTTTCAGCATTCTTCACGTCTCATTCATAAGAATTTTTAGCTTGAGTTCGTTTTTAAATTACATTGTTCTTAGAAATTTATAACTCTTTTCTGGTATTTTTGTCTAATACTCAATTTTCACATTTTTTCAAAGGCCAAATCCAACAGAAGTGATTGAGAGACATCATGAGATCCTCATTTCAATTATTGGAACAGCAAACTGTCATGTGCATAGCTATTTACAGTACGGTACACTTCAAGCATAAAATTTTTAGTATACTGTGTTACATATCTTATAATTTGTAATATTAGTATGGAAGAATAAGTTTTTGTACCTAAATGTTACTCTCCATTGACAGTATTTTGATCAATAGAGAGGTGGTTTATCTTGACTGCTAAAATAACTGAAGACTAATAACGAATACAATCGCACATATAGGTATACACAATGGTGTAACAGTGTGAACGGTTTACCTTCACACCTTAAATGAGTAAAGAATAGTCATAGCATTAGTATGCAATTATTGTACTATTACATGCTGAATCCTTACGTGCGTCGTAAGTTTAGATGGGCGTTGCACCATTGGGCAGGGTGTTTAGAATATGCTATTAGTTCCTGGGTATATTATTATATGATATATATATATATATATATATATATATATATATATATATTCTAGTTTTTAAACCGGTTAGCTCATATATATATATATATATAAAATATTATATACATATATGCTATATATATATATATATATATATATATATATATATATATATATGTTGTGTGTGTATATGTATGGATGTGTATGAATGCCAATAGCTGTTCCGGCTACTGATTAATAGCTTTCTTCAGGACTCTACCTTCTTTACATTGGAACTAAAACCAATTTATAGATGAGTAAAATAAAAGAAATTAGAAATGAAATCAAGAAATGGATAAACAACAAAAATTGAAAAGAAAATTTTCAGAGATCAGGATGATTCTGCTTGTCTAAGCAAGACTGGGCATCGGCCTAGATAGAGTGCCAACAACCTGAAACACCATTTTCTTTTATTAGAGGTGAAACGAAGTTAGAAGACACCTGGATATTCAAAGTTATAATTGCAATGAAAATGTTCATTGCTTCAGCAAGCACAAATGTACCCGTCCATAGGGCTATATTTAGCTATGACTTCTAAATGACCTGTTATGCACATCCACAAATTGCTGATGTGTGGACCACTGTTTCTATTCGCTGAAAGTCACGTCCTCATGGTGGACATCGTGTATCTAGCGAGAGGCTTTTTCACCTTTAAACTTGTAAACCAGGCTGGCATTTGAATTCTTAGATCCCTTAGCAGCTGTGCTGTTCCTAGTCACAGGGATAGTTACCAGGTAGAGCTGGTTAAGACTCGACCAATATTTTCTCAAATGTCGCCTTAGGCATTACCTTATTAACGGATGACTCTCCGATGCATCTGTCACCTGACTGTAGGCTGACCCTTTTTCAATTGTCTGGCAAATTGCTATTTATCATATGCATTGTATATATATATATATATATATTACATTCATGTACAGTTTAACCAAACTTTTAGACTCACAACAGTGTAACTATAAAAGTGATAATTCTGAATTGTGCACCAAACACTGTTATTAAATTTTCATACCTACTCGAGAATATATCAGATAAGGAAATTTTCTTCCTTTATATAACAAGATATTGATTTGATTACTAAAGGTAGGTCACATCTTGACACTTAATGAACTTATAAGTAGGCCAGTAATTATGACTCCATAGGACTGAACGAAAAAGTGGAGGCCGCTGGAGTGACCTTTTTATGTTGTATATGTGTGTAAAGGGTTAATGGATGGATTAAGATAAGACAAAATGTCAAAAGGGGAAGAATGTATGGATGTCATTTTGTTGTCGTTAGATTGGGAGAGGAAACTGGACAAGAGGATGTGGAAATAAGGCGCCCATGGAAGAAAGTGGCGAAGGAACAGACCGGATGCCATGTTGATAGCGTAGCATAAGTGGTGAAATGAAGGGGCTGCATCTTGGAAAGACAGTTGATAGGCAGAGTAGAGGTGAACTGTTATAAGTGGGTCGACAAGCACCTGTTGAGTCTGTGTGTTTGTGAAACAGTGTAAAGTTTTATAAGTTTCTGTGCACGAGCGACTCATCTTTGTATGTGCAGTGGATGTCTTGATTTCTCCGTTAACCCATCTGTTTGGGAAAAATTTGTCAAATTTATTTTTAGCTCAAGAATTTTAATACTGAAGTACCTTTCCCATTTTTTTATTCTGAGCTTCTTGTGCATCCTCGCATTTCACTACCTCTACTTTTGAGTTCCGCTCGACTGGACACACTTGAAAGAACGTCTTTTAATTGGGGAGGAGACGCGGGAAACTCTTAAATTAGACTCCAAGAAAGGCGAGTAGGACTTTGAAAGAGGAGGCTAGGACGGGGTCCCTTCCGTTACCTAAGGACACGAGGGTTGGTGGCTTAAGGCGCAGCGGAAAGGTAAGAACCTCATCAAGACTTACATAAGCGCAGTACGAAATGCGTCCTGCAGGGAATTTCCCGGCCGTATTTTCTGCAGTGATATTATAGTAACGCATAACCTTGAGGATGCTAAGATGTGCGTCTCTCTCTCTCTCTCTCTCTCTCTCTCTCTCTCTCTCTCTAATATATATTATATATATATATATATATATATATATATATATATATATATATGTGTGTGTGTGTGTGTGTGTGTGTGTATCCTTCCGTGGGTGTATGCATGTTAGAAAATATTAAGTAACAAATATCGTTCGATATCCACTTCACTATAAGTCGGGAATAACTAACACCAAGATTGGCTTAATGGTCATTCAGAGTCACCATCTATCGTTGTTTCTAAACCAGGTATATAGATATAGATAGTCTATAGTAGTCATGATAAGTGCTCACCTGCGGAAAGGTCAGGATTCGATTCTCTGACGAGAAAGAGCTTTGTAATCACATTCCTTTTAAAATGTAAGCAGTACTTGGTATTTAATCGACTGTGGCGGACTGCAGCGAGGCTGGAGGTGCTTGTACGTGCAGATGCATTTGTTCCCGTCAACTTCCAATGTTCCCGTGGCTGTATTTCTTATTTGTATTGGATGTTGTAGTGTATCATGTAATAGTTTTATTAATTCAAGTTATAGATATAAAAAAAAATATGATTTCGTCATAGGGTCATTAAATTATTTCATATCTCTTGGATGACTTGTTCCCCGTGTTACCAGTTTACACATACAAGAAATTACTAAAGGAAATTTGCTCATGGTTATGCGTGCGCACGCCAACATAAACTCGCGGACTCCGCCTCTAAAGTTGATAGATGCTAAGCAGGCAGTGTCACTTAAAATATATTCATCTAATTTTGTATCATGATTTGCCCTAAGGATTTTGCACCGACGAAGGTTAAAACAGCAGTACTTCAGAGGCAATACTTGAGAGACAAAAGACCCGTCTCGCTTCTCTCGTTTTGTTAGCACCTAGTGCTTCTCTGATCGGTAAACAGCTGATGCAATCACCCGTCTCATGTTTGGATCTGTTAGTTTTATTGACTGTAATTATCACTGCTGGTGTTCGGAAGAGGAAAGTCGTTTCATAGTTGTACTAGTAATTTTAATCGCGCACGCACACAGATATATATATTATATATATATATATATATATATATATATATATATATATATAATGTGTGTGTGTGTGTGTGTGTGTGTTTATTATTATATATATATTGTATATATATATATACACTATATATGCATACATATATATATATATATATATATATATATATATAATATATATATATATAATTATGCTGGAAAATTCTGCTCATTTTGCTCTGATAAAGATTGCATCTATTACTTTGAAAGAGAGAGAGAGAACATTGAGCAAATTTCCTCTTCGTTGTTGACCGACTTTAGATTAAGTGACATTCACTCGAGCAGTAATTGCTTATTTATCAGTCACCAGCGGCAACTTTTCAAAACTTTGGTTCTGCCTCTGTGTAAGCCGTCTGATTTTTCCAGTTACAGCGGTGTTGCAATTATCAGTTACCTGAAAAAGAAAGCACAGGAAAGGTATTCACGCTCATAAGAAAGAAAATGATATTTTCATGTTGAACATTTCAAGAAACCAAACGAGCCACAGGAAGATATTGTGGGAAATGCGTTACAGATGAAAAGAAATGCGTAAGAGATCAAAGGGAACGTTTCGGACAAAAATCTTGACAATAAAAAGCGAATATAAATTAAGAGGTCACTATGAATGTCAGCTGGATTTTACTGTTTCGCTTCCTGACGTGTTTTTGATGTAACGACCTTTTGATAGCTCACGCGGGAGGCGTTGGGGTGTCCTTCTAAGCCTCGGAAGTCTCTTTCCTCAAAGGGTGCGGTCGGTGTGTACAGACGTGAATGGTCGGACCCTGTTCTTTCGACCATTTCGAACATTGGTAGCGGAATTCCATAGAGCTCAGTTTTCCTTTACCCGTCCTGAAATGAATGGAGGCAATTTGCGCCTCTTGTGACGTTTCTTCGTGAGGAGCTGTTTTCTGCATTGAACTTGTAATGCGTTGATTGGAGAATGGAAAGTGGGCGTGGGGGGGTGGGGGGGGGGGGGGGGAGTTTGTTGGCAGAAGGTCAAGAAGAGGTTGGTCGAGTTGACGTGAAACTTCATATTTCTGTTAATAGGAATTATTTTCCACTGGCAACCTCGTGGATCAAGATATTGAATTAAGTTTGAAGGGAGGGTCGTCCTCCCTGGTAATTAAGACTGAGGTACAGTTAGCCTTCTTACGGGGTTGTCCGGAGTAGCGTGGGAGGATAAGCTAGCGGCTACCTTTCGGTTTACCGTTGAGGTACGAGTAACACCCTTTTTTCCCTCTTGTTTTTCCCCCTCCTGAAAGGGGATTATTGACTGTCCAGGCGTCATTGTGAACAGTAGACCTTGGAAATTGTCCGTTATTTATCTGAAATATAATCTTAGAATTTGTTCGGAATCACTTGTGTTAATAATGGTATTGTAATTTTGATGAACGTCGTTTTATACTCATGTTTGTGCCTTGGTTACCTCTGTATTGAACATATCTTCTGTCTGAAATATGCTTAGGAAATTATTAACGCCTTTACATTTCTCGAAGGGTCACATTTTATTTGAATGCAGCGCGAGGGTCTTACCCAGCTTCATTTTTTGTTTGTTCGTCAAACGTTTTACCCGTACGAGAATCCCTTACCATGACTCTAAAATTTTGTTTTTGTCTTCTATCAATCACGTTCACAAGCCTCCCAGAAACGAGGCGTTCCATGACATGCCTCAGGTGTTCTTTGTTCTGTGCAAAACAAAGGGATTTATTTGCTGACGGACATTTTGAATGGAGAGATGGCAATCTATCAGAACGTGAATTTTATATGCATATTCGTATACTGATATACTTTATTTGTCAGCTTATTTTTTTTCCTTCCATCGTCTTTCTAGATTCCGGGAGAAAAGTTCTGCATAAAGGAATTGTTTTCTGAAACAGTTATTGTGAGAGAAGAAACGGATCTAGAATGTCGAAATTTACGCAACAGGCTTCGTCAACGGTAGAGGGAATTTGAAATGTGATCCATGGATTACTTAGATCTTTATTTTTTTTAAGAATGCTTTATTTGTTTAATTGATAGGTTTAGTTAATACTAAAAGGATTTCCATAGTAGCTTTGATAAAGTTCCTATTTAAAGCGGCTTCTTTTCTGAATATATATATATATATATATATATATATTATATATATATATATATATAATATATATATATATATATATATATATATATAGCATAACGGAAAGTGTCTAGTGAAAATTTAATGCGACTTGTTACGAGTGACTGTAATCAAAAGATTGGTAATAAAATATTTATTGAGGAGGTTGTTTTTTTAATAGCATTCTGTACAAACTGCGAACTCCTGAACACTGGTTCTGGAAACTGGAAGAACAGCCATCCCTGTAACTTTGAAATGGCGGTCACTTGAAAACTCCCAAGTTGTGAAGTGTATCCACTGGAAAAATGACGTACGTGATCTGTTTCGCTCTTACAAAAGGCTGCCTTGTTTTTTTACTTATTTACTGTTTATCGTTCACGGCTTGATTTTAGACACTCGAGAATTTTCTGTATTTTTTTTTTTTTTTTTTTTTTGGGGGGGGGTGTTTGGTTCAGAGAACTTTGGTGTCCGTGATATCAATGAGAGAAAACTATTTTTTTTTTCTTTCGTGGAAGATTTGTTACTGGTGATATCACGAGGGGGAGGTATCTAGAGGCCATTCTAACTGACGAATTTCAAAATACATTGTTGTCGCTGTTGAAGATAATATGGGAGATTACCCCAACAGGTAACGCCACGTAGGAGTCTTTTAGTTTAAGACTGATATTGTAATGGTTATGTGAAGGGTTAGGATTCATCCTCCTCCTCCTCCTCCTCCTCCTCCTCTTCCTCTTCCTCATCATCATCCTTTTTATCATTGTCACTGTCGTTGTCATTTATTTTTTGCAGCGGACGTTAGAGAAATAGCAATGGAGAATTGACGCTGTAAAAAGAGAACCTCGTCGGATTGCAGACTTTGATGCTATTTTTCTGGTATATCAGTGCTGAAGTGAGTTCAAGTTTGTACTGAAAAGTTGCCGTGTGAGGAGGGGGAGGGGTCGTGAGGCGAGTGGTTCGCCCTGCTCAGAATAACCTGACATTCGTTGCAACTCAGCGGAAATGGAGCCAGCTCTCTCTCTCTCTCTCTCTCACTCGCTCTCTTTCTCTCTCTCTCTCTCAAACCTTATCTGGTAGTTTACACTCTAAAAATACAGCAAATCAAAAGAAAGTGGTCGTGCAAATTAGATGTACATATAGAGTCCAGGTGTCAATGCATCGGCTGTTAATCTTCCCTCAAGGAATACTTTCAACCAAGAAAAAGAAAAGTGGCAGAACATCGTTTATTTATTTTCACTACAGAAATAACGGAATCCAAAGAAAAATGTGAATTTGAACAGAACATTTGCTGGGTAAACTGAGTCGAAACAGTGTTTCAGATTTCACAACGAAAATACATTGAATCAGGAAGAACAATTTGACCTTGAAAAATGAAGAAAACCGAAGCGTCTTAAAAGGAGTGACTGAATCTATTGAAACTCGAGCATTGTTGTTAGAGTTTTAGTAATTTTTGTACTCCAGGAAGTTTTCTTTGTTGGCGAATTAACATGCAGCATCAACTCCAGCGACCCTCCTTTTTCTTTGTTAATACTGGATGCATGATTATCGGAAAAAGGCGTTAGGATCGTTTCATGTATGCGTATGTGTGTATGTAAACATATATTCGTGTACGTACGCGTGCTTAAAAAAAATACTTTGTTATAGGCTGTTAATTACCATCGTGGAACTCTTTGCCGGCTCCTTTTTGTGGTTGGAACTTTTGTAATGAGTCGACCACATCAGCGTTTTTGGCAAACAATGCGAATGTGAGGGCGTGGTGTTACATGACCAGCTAGCCGTGCTGTGTGTTCATTTTTTCTTCGTATGCATTTTATATTCCTTATTGTATCATTTTCTTCGGGGAAGGTATTTGCTTATGATATCCTTCATTATTTGCAGAATAACATGAAATTAAAATTATGATTAAGATTTAGCTGCCACCATTTACAATCTCTCTCTCTCTCTCTCTCTCTCTCTCTCTGCTTCGATTATTCTCTTGATCTGATTACAGGGTCATGAAAACAACAGTAAACTTGGTTAGAACAATAACACAGTGATAAACTGCCATGTTTTGCATATATAATTGTATCCTCTCATATTCGATGCTGTTCAAGTTTTCGCGGTTGAACGAATCAGAATATAGCAGCTTATTTTATGTTCTCTTATTGAGTTCCCGTAGTGACTCGAGCGTATTTCAGGTCTTGCATTGTTTAACCCCCATTTAAATCTTTTATTCGGCAATGAAGCTTAGATTTCAGGTATATACTCTTTATTTCGACTATTATATCGTTTTTCGGAAATGATTTCATGCAAATTTCAATAAATATCTGAATATTAATGTCGTGGGTTTGTTTAATTACCCAAAGTTGATCGATTTTTCCGTATGATTATGCCGTACAATTTTTTGCTAAATACAAATACGGTTCATGACCTTCAGACACATTCAAGAACAGCCTTCGAACGAAATAAATTTACTGAAGTTATAAACCTCAAGGAAACCGCTTCTTAAAGATCAGTAACACCCGACAGCTGCGGTGCCCAAATCTGCAAAAACTGCTTCCAATTTGACTGAGAAAACGTTGGTGTGCGTCGAATGAAATCTCTTAAAATTTTTTCTTTCGTACAGAAGAAACAGGAGCCACGAGTTTAGTTACCAACAGATCCGTCGGACAAGGACGTCCTTATTGAATATGATTATTAAAAAAAAAAAAACATTATTTCTGATCGGATTACAGACTTGAGTATGGAAGGAAAGTACTCACCATCCTTTCCCATTTGGATGATAGAAGTCCGAAAAGAGCACTTCACGTTTTATTTGTACTAGTATTGTTTTGATGATTTCATATATATATATATATATATATATATATATATATATATATATATATATATATATATATATGCTTTATATGAAAACTGATACTTTATATGAAAACATTTGCATTAACAAGGAACGGTACAAGAATGTGAAAAGATGTTCCTATGCTTTTCTTCATTAGAAATCTTTTTTAGTTGTATTTTATTCAAGCTTGAAAAAATAAATATCGTTAAATATCAGCAGAAGTTCAAAGGTATGAGGGACACCTAGGTTCTCCACCCAGATTTGTGAGCTTATCTCAACTTTTTTTATGTATTTGATGTATTTTATCTGTTTTTATGTTACAGATGTGTGTGACACCTAATATCCAAAGACTCCATTATTTTAACTATATTTGTTTTTTTTTTTTCTAGTCCACTATGCAGCCTTACCCTTCTTATCTTCTAAATGGTACACATAGGCAGGGCTCTCGACTTTTACGGCCTTAGAGAGTGATCTCTCTTTCCCAACGTAGGGTCCTTTACGGTACAGCAGATAACCTTTTTTTTTTGTCCGCTTGGCAACAGGTGTTTATACGAGCGAAATGCTGGGATTGCTGTAGAATTCTCGCCAATTTTAGCGATTCTGTTGCTAGGTCCGATGATCACATACTCAGCGACATTTATCCCGTTGGCATCGTTTTGTGGGTTTAGTACTTAAAGTTATCGCAGCCATCTTAGCAGGTTTTACATTGTCCTCTGAGATGCCCTATACCACATCCATTATCTCCTGTGTATTTTGATAGGGCGAACCCAATAGCGTTGTTGGTGTCCCATCCGGGTCTTATCTGTCATTCCTATCTGTCATTCAGGCGTAAGGTTCCCGTTCGAGAATTGTTACCAACCGACTGAATAGCTGTCTCCGAGATTCTTGGAGTTGCACTTGTCCTACTTCCATATCTCAATTTTTTAAAGGGGATTCCTTTAAAGGATTCTTCTGCCAGGGTTAGGCACCCGCATTCCTCTTACCACCAACTGTGTCTAGCTGCTTACCATGCAGCAAGTGCACAGGAACCATAAGACACTGGCGTTCCTTCTACACGAAGGAACGGCGTCTCTTCTGACGACTGTCCAGAAGGGTCGATTCGGTTAAGCATATTGTTTCCTTTTCAAATGGCCTGGAAACAGCCTTTTCTACTTATGCTTAATAAAGTATGCAAACAATGTACAAATGCCTTTGAATTTTACCAAAACTGGGAAACCTTGCAACTACCAAAGTAGACTTTTAGTAAACAGCGAGTTGGTATTTGTGATTTTAGCACATTTTTATTTAACTTTCACTGACCTGTAGTAAGTTGGAAATTATTATTTTTGTTCCCTCTAACTTACAGAAGCGGCGGAAACGAACTGGATTAGTTAACTCGAAAACGTTCAATGACATTCCTTCTGTTGGCAAGCTTTGGAATTTCCTTCCTGCTTGCGTTTTTTCTTGGCACTAATTTTTCTGCCTTTAAGACGCAAGTTTTTCGCTTCCTTCTTGGGTAAGCCCGACATTTCTTTCTTCCTTTTCCTTTTTCATAGGGCCTGCGCTATGAAAAGGCATTATTTGTCTGTCCCACTGGGGTTTGCTCTTAAGAAAAGTAAGGTGTTCGTTTTTGTTATCGTAAATTAAGCTGTTTTTAAGTTCCAGTTAAGAATGATTTTATCCCAAATAAGGTGCATGTGTCATTTTCACCATACAAGATATTCTGTATTGTAACCAATGTGGGAGTAACTACCCCAGTTCAAAATGTATGTTTTTTTTCGCACAAATCAAGGAACTTTTTTCACGATGAAACTCGTTCCTTCTCACCCAAGTAAAATTTTTTTCATCAAGTTTGGTTTTTGTTTTCAACAAATGATGACCTCATCTTAGCAGGGGGTCTGTTTTAATCAAGTAATTTTTTTTCGCTGTTTTAGATTGTGTTTCTACCAAGTAAGCAGTTCACTATAAAGGTTCCTTTCCCTCAAGTAGTGTGTTTATTGTCGGTAATTGTATTTTTTCATCTGGTAAGGATTGTTCATCTTCACCTAGCACGGTTTTGGTTTTAACTGATTTAATATTAACATTCAATAAGTAGCTTTTCTTTACCAAATGTGGTGGATATTTTCACGCAGAAATGACACTTGTTCTCACTAGTAAGGCATTAGTTTTCGAAACTAAAATTAGGCTTGTTCACTTGCCAAGGATGTTATTGTCGCCATATTCAGTCTTTTCCAAATATGGATCTCATTTTCACCAACTAAGATTCTTGTAGCCACCAATTATAGATCTCATTTTCACCGAGCAAGGACTTCATTTTCACATAGTGAGGTTCTCATTTCCACTTCGTTTGCTTTGTATAGGTCATTGACTCGACCCTCAAGGTCTCCCGACCCTCTCTGAGATGAGATTGCATCTGTATAGCTGCAAGACTGGCGTATGTGACTGCATTCAAGTAACTGAACCGCAACCATTCTTTTTTTCCCTTTCTTACCCTGAGGATGTCAGTTCCCGGGTCTGAAAGTGCTCCTGGGATTGATCAAAGGCGGATTGTTATTTCTCCTTAACAATTTAGGTTTGGACTCCAGGCTTAATTAGTTCTTGTCAACAGGACCGCGTGCCCCGTAAGACCTTGCTTTTTTTTTATTTATGTCAGTCGATTTCCATGTTTAATTGCCTGAAGGCTTGGACAAATTCGTTTAATGCAGTTGTTCAATGCCCACGTCCATTAATCTTGTGTGTGTGTGTGTTGTGTGTGAGAGAGAGAGAGAGAGAGAGAGAGAGAGAGAGAGAGAGAGAGAGAGAGAGAGAGAGAATAAATTTTCGCTAAATGTTCTGACAAGGGTAATGTTGCTAAGGGGGACCTGGGTTTTCATTACCCAAACTTCCTTGGTCTCAAGGATTTGTTATTTATTGCCGGCGGATTGCCAGGTTGCATTTTGCGTGTATAGTCTTAATTGATGATAAGTCAGTTTAACTATTTATTATTTTTATAACCTTTGACAATATTCTTTTTTAAATAAGAACATTTTATTTTATTTATGTCTCCCCCTGTTTTCTTTTCTACAAAGTTATTACCTTCGAATTCTGAAAATGCGTATAAAATTGTTACCTATTCTATAAGCTAAATTTGAAATCAGTTGTGCTCAGGACTATTTAAACCTGAAGTGCAAAAGTTAAGAGTTGCTTCCAATAAAGAAGAAATACGATTACCAGACTGGCATTGACTACATTTTGTAATTAGAGCAATTTAATAAAATCTACGCGTTGCCTGGTGCAATCGCAGAAAATATGTATAAAAAAGAACTCCTAAAATCATTTTTAGATCAAGAAAATAGTTCTGGTTTCCATGAAATGACGTTAATGATCATTTACAGAGTTCCAGTTCAATTGTTTGAAAAAAAAAACTAATGAAAATAAGTGAGATAAGGGGTCGGTGTTAGTAGCAATATAATATGTTTTTCTCATAAAAAGATGTGTGTGTGTATATGTGTGTATATATATATATATATATATAATATATATATTATATATATACATACATACACATATATGCATATGTATATATATGTATATACACATATGGTTATATATTATATGTATGTGTATATATAAACGTATATATATGAATTTTTGTCATATACACCGCAACATTTTTATATTAAAAAATATTAAGCCAAAAATATCGTTTAACTTACAATTCAGTGCGCCTCGGGAATAACCCAAGGGGAATTACAATCGTGTATACTATTTGTTCTAATCTCAATATTATTTTATCAGTAAATGTAATGTTACTTTACATCTTTTCATAGTAAATGAAACTAACTTTATAATGGAAATTTATTTGGTATTTATTATCTTCATATGACGTGTAACACTGTGCAGTGCCAAATAATCTGATGTACGACCATACTTAGTCCTTCGCGACAGTGAAATTGTCACCTTTTGACATTTTAGTCCACAATGGTATTGCTTATATTCTTGAGTAGATAAGCCACCAGGGACAATGTGTGTCATAAGAAGGAGAGAGATTTTAATTTACGTCTTGGTGTAAGGATAACAATAGGCTATGACGTCACAACACTTTTATATACTGTTAGTGGATCAAAAATGTCCGTACCATCCGTAACGCTTTTAAATCCGTGCAGCAACAATGTTATGAGTCACGTCACAGTTATAAGACGGTTTCAAAGTTTTGTTTTCCTTTTTTTTATTTCTTTTTTGCGTGGTTATTTTTCGATTTGTGCTTAATCTTTGTCTTCTCTATGGTAACCTTGGCCTTTGAGTGAAGTTGTGGAAAACATTGAAGTTTGTAAAAAGTCCATGACCTTACCATATGCCTCGCCAAGTCATGATGATTACGACTCTTCATAGCTGTTTAGAGGTCTTGATTTAAGTAAGACTACTATCTGACAGAGAGATAGAATTTCTTATTTGCTCTCTCAGTGATTATTTTTACCTCGCGGATTTGATGTTAGGCACCGTTCTGGACACAGTTTAACAACTATTGGCGTCGTTCATGTTGGTGGCATTTCATTCTTTCTGTAGGTAATGAGTTAGTTGTCTTACAGTCATAAGGAGGGAAATTTATTGTTCATTCTCTCTGCCTCATTAAAAATGATTTATCAGACACGACCCGGTTTTTTAGACCTTTATGAGTACGCTATTATCGCAATGAGCTTTATTCTCAGAAGGAAAGCGCTATTTGCAAGTTTAGCATATCAGTGGACTAATTCGTTTTTAATCTTTTAGAACGAATAATGCTGATAAATATCCAAAGAAAAGAAAATCTCGGAGGAAATGAAATCAATATTGAATTCCACGTCGTGGATAGTCTCTGGAACCACATAATAGCTGTTTTTTTTCCAATTCTACACAATTAACGAAGTCCAGTACAGATACGAACCGTCTTTGTTATTCTTGCATTTCAGGGTTATGTGCGAGCTGCGGTCGATTTCGAAAAATATCTGTTTTCATTATTGTTAATTTTTTTAGATTCGTATTTCAAGGTTAATGTCGAAGCTTGGCAAAGTGCAGCAATTCTCTTAATCTTCTTTGTCAAGAATATTTCATACTGTTGCTGCTCTCTCTCTCTCTCTCTCTTCTCTCTCTCTCTCTCTCTCTCTCTCTCTCTCTCAAATTGAATTATTAACGTTTGGGAGTTTATTAGTCATATTATAGGCATGTGGTTGACGCGACTCTCTTCATATTCTAAGCTATTTGTTGTGTTTTTAAGAATATTTATCTTTGTTGTTCTTTTGGGTGAAATAAAAATTTCTTCAGAAGAATTGTTTCTTTTAGTTATTTTCATTAAGTATTGTGACATCAGGTTAGACCATATTCTATTTCCCTTTCCCCTTCTTAATTAGTTTTATTCATGCTTAGTTTAGTTGACAGCCAAGAGATACCCATTCTGTCCGCCTAGAGTGCAACTGAACATATTTCAGACAAAATAAATTCTCTAACGTTATCTATTAATTGAATAATTGTAAAGTCTTCGCAGTTTAAAGTTCTTTTATGTGTTATAATTACTGCGGTGAGGTCCGCCAGTGGAAACCAATAAATACTACAGTAGGAAATTGACATTTTTGTGTAAGGTATGAGAGCAGCTTATTATTTTGCATTAATTCACAAATACAATTTGTCGTCCGTGACACGGAATAATTATCTGTTATATCAGAGATGAATCTCAACGGCCTAAAACAAGAATCTGACGTCTGAGAGGTGAATTCCTATCAAAGATAGTTTTCTGAATAATGACCATGTAGTAACCATCTTTAATTTATGCTGACGGGTTAATCTCTCCGACGTCACAGAATAATAGGAAAGAATTCGTGTTGCGTCAGAACTTCGACGCTTGAGACTTCATTGGATGTTATGATTGCTGGGTATGCGTATAATGCATGTGTAATTTCGTCATTTTGTTGTCTCGTATGTTAAGTTGGTTCATTTGGCTTATTCGTCGTTTTGCCTTTCTTCTTTCCGTTAAAGCAGGTGCGCTAGACATGACTAGTCACTTGGAGCTCATTTATACATTACTGTACTTTACATGGTCCCAGAAGCAAGTGTGCTTAGGGAGGGTCTACTCCGATTAACGAAAAGGTGGTTTCTTTAGTTGATGTATTGTGTGGTTAGGAACTAACTATATATTTATAAAGTTCTTGGATATAATGTTTATTTTAATGTGGATAAATAAGCACTTTCACCTTACACTCCTTTTTTCTCTTGTGGGCAGAGAACTACTGTTATTTTATGTATGTAATATATATATATATATATATATATATATATATATATATATATATATATAAAAGTGTATTAATTTACTAATTCCAGTCTTCAGAAAAAGGATGAAGATTTTGCGGTTGCTCCACTTCTGTTATCAGATGACTTGTGACTTTAAAGCGGTCCATTGACAATGAGGTTTCTGTTTCTTCTGTTGCTCCTGGTTTCACCGTTCTGTCTTTGTCACCCTCTTATCTTTACCCTCTTTACCTCCAACCTTTTGCTTTTTGCAAGGTGTCTGGCATTATCAAATCACTTGGCGTCACACATCAATTTAACATTAGGGTGAATAACAAACCAGATTGACATATCTTTAACCCGGTAGGTGGGTGTTTGTTTATGTATACTTGTGTGTGTGCGTGGGTGTGGGGGACCACAGTTGGATTTTAGAAATGGCTTGAAACAGGGAAATGAAAGGATGTCATTTCATTTTGGTATGTGTCATTTTCAATTGTGAAAGAAGCCAAAGTGAATGTGGGACAGACGCCATGGTGGCTAAAACAGGCTACTGTAGATGACTCAGGTCATGCATAGACAATGTTTCATCGGTTTCACTTAAAATTAATGTCTAAATTTCAAAAGACCTAAATGTTAAAATAGTTTTAGTTGAAATTAATGACAAACAAACCAGCTGCATATTCAAATGCGCACAAGCACGCAGAGGCTCGTTGATGTCAGGGTTAATAACTTTAAAGCGTATATATTATTACATCTAATATAATCAATAACGTCTCTTTTTCTTTTGTCTTTTTACATCGCTAAAGAGGGAGGAGTCTTTGCTCTGGTAATGATTAAGGCACGAAGCAAAATGGAAGGTGATTGTTTAGTCCGCTCTAAGTAAGAGACCTGTATATATAATATATATATATATATATATATATATATATATACATATATATATATATATATATATATATATATATATATATACACATGCATACATACATACTTATATAATTTGTGTGTGAGTATAATATTAGATTTCCGGAAAGGAAATTGACTTTTTTTAAAACATGAAAGACCATCCTTTCCATTCATGACCTTAGATATTTATTTAACTTTGCCGTTATCAAAATAATATCTAATAAAAAAATCATGAGAAACTGATATGCAGAATGTCTAGGAAATTTATGTAATCATCATTCAGTAAAAGTGATGGTGAGGATAAGGATCATGAGGATGGTGATTTAGTGACGTTGATAATGAAGATGAGAGTGAAAATGAAGCTGTTGATTGTCAAAATGATGATGATGAGGGCGTTTGTCATAATTAGGAAAGAATCCATGCTAGACAACAAACTTAATTTCATGAGGAGGCTTCTTGTGTTGTGGGAGAAATGGCGGTTCTGTGAGAGGCTTGAGTATGAGTATGACGAGTATCATGAGTTAGCAGAAATGCGTGTGCATGTCCGCGCCCGAGCCCAGGTACACATGCAACAACCGAAACTATCAAGAGTCAGTGCTAGTCTGCCACCGACGGTCTTCTCTGTGAGCAAGGGCCCGCGCTGGCATAATGCCAGCTTTATCAGAAACAACATTGGCTGACATTGTTTTCGTTGAATACTTCCGAGGAACGTGGTTCCTAGCTAGACATTTGGATTATTAAATACTGATGCTAAATACGTCTTAGGAAAAGAAGTTCGCCTCGAGTTAGCAAGTGTCCGCTGTATTAACAAAGGAGGCCGAGGTAAATCAAGTACCCCAGAGAAATATAGCCTCTAAAACTATGTAAACCTCTCAACCATCTAACCCCCCCACAACACACACAGCACAATTACTACATACAAACCTTCCACGTTATACATCATCCTGACCCGTACCCTTAACCTAGCCCTCTAGGGGTTGTTCATCTTTAGACTAATTCATTATGAAGTAAGACTTCAGCTTTAGATGGCTGAAATTATTCACAATTTGTCATCCGGTTAAACATGAATTAATTTAATAATTTATGTATAGTCCTTACAACCAAGACATGAAGATGAAGTCAATTCATGACGTATATACCCATAAAGTCCAGATTGCCTGCTGACCCCAGATTGAAAACCTTTGCTCTC